>NC_091207.1:34509893-34727393 GCF_040958095.1 Procambarus clarkii
CATCACTCCACTCAAGTACACCAGGCGTCCTGCGAGATGCAGAGGAAAGACGGCGAGGAAGCGATGCATACCGGCGACCAGGAGCTGAATACCGTCTGCGAGAAGCACGGCGGCTACGTGCACGTGAGGTGGGTGCACGTGAACACGAGGGTCTTGGTCCCTCATGTGGTGCCATGCGGTGGCGCTTGGCTGGGCAAGATGCTGCTGACGCGACAATTTCTCGCCCAGTTACACCACTGGTACCAGCCACAGGCTCAATAAAACTTTGATCTGAGTCACTAAACCCAGAAAAGGAGTCACCTCCCTCTGACTCGTCACCCTCAAACAGAAAATATCCACAGGAACTGTGAGGTCGTGGTAGAATTGGGGTAGAAAATGGGCGAGGAGGCATGGGAGAGCGTATAGGCCTCGCCATGGCATGGCGGTCATTCTCACTTTCACTGCTGCTGCTACTATCTCCCGACAACTGTGTATAATCCTCATCGTTGTCTGAATCGTCAAACACACTTTCTTCACCTTCAGAGAATAATTCGTGGGCTATTTGTTCTGGGGTGAGGGACTGAGTGATGCATGCTCGTGAGGCGTTTGACCGTGCGCTCGCCATGGTGACTCTCGCTAAACTGAGGCCTCCCATGCCATCGGAGCGTGAGCTGGATTTTTTTTCAAAATGGCCGCTGTTTACTAGAGCCCCTGGGCAGCGTATGGGACCCCCAGCTACACCGCGGGCCATTCAAATCGTGCGCGGTACCCATACACTTCATATGAAGTGAAGCGCAGTTGACTGGTAAAACGATTTACACTTCATATGAAGTGATGCGCACTTTAAGGGTTGAGGACCTGCCCGAAACGCTGCGCGTGCTAGTGGCTTTACAAGACTGTAATTACCATAATTGTATCCTCACATTCCTTATGTACATTCTTGTATATGCATAAATAAATAAATAAATAAATATAACAAGTGGGGGCCTGTCCGGGAGGAACATTATAAGTGTAAAAAATTAGATTCTTGAGTGCCAAAACTAAAATTTTTTGTTTCCGCAGAACGGTTGTGTGTTAGCCTAGGGTCCAGCTCATCTAGCAAAGGACATTCTTGCACTGACTGGACACCCAGCTGGATCCCTTCACGATTAAGGTTAGTGTGGCCGTGTGTTAGGGGCCGTGCAAATTTTTTTTTTTTTTTCCAATTTTTATTTTTTAATTTTTTCTTTGGCTGGGAGCTAAAATTATTAGTGATGTCATCTGAAATGCAGAGACTGGCAATGGAGCCTTCAGCAGTAGAGATAAAGAAACTTACCAAGTCTAATTTAGTATTGTTAGGCAAGGAATTTGGCCTAGAATTAAATGACGCGGATAAAAAGTGGACTTTGGTGAATGAAATATTACAACATTGTATTGACGAAAAACTATTGGCAAGTGATACACCTTTATGCCAGCCTAGCCAAGCAGAAAGTGCAGCTCATAGGGATAGAGAGTTAGCTCTAGAGTTAGCAAAAATAAAATTAGAGGAGCAAAGACTCAAAACCGAGGAGGCTAGAATTAGAGCGAATGCCACTGGACCTCCACCTGCCAGGGATTCAAACCCCAGGCAGTTTGAGAAAAAGCATAATTTGCCTGAATTTTCCGAGTCGGACCCTGAAAGGTTTTTCAACCATTTTCAGAGATTGGCCACGTCCATGAACTGGCCAAAGGAAGAGTGGGTGAAAATCCTACAGGGAAGACTTAGGGGTAAAGCACAAGATATTTTTAAAAACATGCCTGACGACGAGTGTTTTGAATATGATAAAGTCAGGGAACGTATTTTACAGGCATATGAAATTACTCCTGAAGCTCAACGCCAAGCTTATCGCAACCTTAGGCCTGCCCACAACCAACCGCTCACTGAATTTGCTAATGATCAAATTAGATTGTTTGATAAATGGATTCGCTCGGCTAAAGCCGAAACATACGAGGCACTCAAGAACACTTTGTTTATCGAACAGTTTATAGATAGTATGCCAGACATTGTAGCTCAGTATATTAGAGGAAGGGTAGAGGTAAATTCTAAAAAAGGGGATTTGGCCAAGTTGGCAGAAAACTACCAATTGGCTGGCAAAAGGCCCAATAAAAATAATTATATCCCTGTAGGGTGAGGGCCTGCGTGTCCACCACAGCCCCTGTAGGGTGAGGGCCTGCGTGCCCACCACAACCACCATAGGATCCGGACCTGCGTGCCCACCACAACTCCTATAGGGTCCGGGCCTGCGTGCCCACCACAACCCCTATAGGATCCGGACCTGCGTGCTTACCACAACTCTTATAGGGTCCGGGCCTGCATGCCCATCACAACCCCTATAGAGTCTGGGTCTGGGTGCCCACCAACACCTCTATAGGGTTTGGGCCTGCGTGCCCACCACATCCCCTGTAGGGTGAGGGCCTGCGTGCCCACCACATCCCCTGTAGGGTGAGGGCCTGCGTGCCCACCACAACCCCTGTAGGGTGAGGGCTTGCGTGCCCACCACAACCTCTGTAGGGTGAGGGCCTGCGAATCTCCTACAACCCCTGTAGGGTGAGGGCCTGCGTGCTCACAACAACCCCTGTAGGGTGAGGGCCTGTGTGCCCACCACAACCACTATAGGGTCCGGGCCTACGTGCCCACCACAACCCCAGTAGGGTGAGGGCCTGCATGCCCACCACAACCCCTATAGGGTACGGGCTTGCGTGCCCACCACAACCCCTATAGGTTCCGGGCCTGCGTGCCCACCACATCCCCTATAGGGTCCGGGCCTGCATGCCCCCCACAACCCCTATAGGGTCCGGGCCTGCGTGCCCACAACAACCCCTATAGGGTCAGGGCTTGCGTGCCCAAAAAAAACCTGAAGGGTGAGGACCTGCGTGCCCACTACAACCCCTATAGGGTCCGGGCCTGCGTGCCCACCACATCCCCTATAGGGTCCGGGCCTGCGTGCCCCCCACAACCCCTATCGGGTCCGGGCCTGCGTGCCCACCACAACCCCTATAGGGTCAGGGCTTGCTTGCCCAAAAAAAACCTGAAGGGTGGGGGCCTGCGTTCCCATCACAACACCTATAGGGTCCGGGTCTGTGTGCTCACCACAACCTTTTTAGGGTCTGGGCCTGTGTGCCCACCACATCCCCTGTAAGGTGAGGGCCTGCATGCCCACCACAACCCCTGTAGGGTGAGGGCCTGCGTACCCACCACAACCCCTATAGGGTCCGGGCCTGCGTGCCCACCACAACCTCTATAGGGTCCGGGTCTGCATGCCCACCACAACCTCTATAGGGTCTGGGCCTGCGTGCCCACCACATCCCCTGTAGGGTGAGGGCCTGCGTGCCCACCACAACCCCTATAGGGTCCGGGCCTGCATGCCCACCACATACCCTGTAGGGTCCGGGCCTGCGTGCCCACCACAACCACTATAGGGTGATGGCCTGTGTCCCTCTATTACCGTCCTATTGGTGATGAACCTGGTAATGAATATGCAGGTGCACCTCTTCCTGATAACTACTCAAATGCTGAAGCCTATGTGTCTGCCAAAGATCTCTACTCTGGTCGTCGTAATGCAGCTACATAGCAAATAAATGTACAGCGAATATACCTGTGATATTATAAGTGTCAGTAACAGGATGACGTGGCAACTGGTGACTAGCCTGTGGAAATTCAATCTGTAATGTGAAAACAATTAACGTTAATATTAGATGTTAAGTGATAATTTGATCAAAATCACAGGAAATCTTGTACCCGGCACTCAATATACGAGAATAAGGGCAAGATAATCCTACTAAATAAATGAAACTGATAGTTTCAAAAACAAATTAAAATTTTGATTGTTTCAAAAGTGAAAGGGTAGTCCAAGAATGTATGGATACCTTACCGGGTCTCTATTGGGCAGAAGCAAGGGGTTTCCTACTTAACTAGATGATACTTACAAAATTAGCATTCTTTGTGCTCTAAAAAAGAAAGCTAATTCCCTACCTGAGTAAATATCATAATCTCTGACCAACGTGTAGGGGTGCGAGTGTCAACTGGTGACGAGAACTGCGGTTGAGGTCCCAACTGAACAGCGTAGTCCGCGCTAGAGGAACTATGGCCCTCTTTATCCTCCTTCGGTCGGATTGCAGAAGATAGGGTACGTGGCCCGAAGACAAACCAAAGTACCAGGGTACCAAAGTGATGATCTATCGTAATTGAGAAATATTCTAGGGACGAAAAAGGTTTAAGAGAATGATTGTGGCCACTAGTCACCACGTAATCCACAGTTATCCAACACTCACAGTATGTTACCCTCGGAATGCACAAAATACACAGCACCATATAAATATTAAGAGTTATGAAAATATTGAAAAGCAACTGTATCAAAGCCAAGTACACTTACCACAAATTGATGTTCTAGTGTTAGTACCTGAGTGAGGCTCCTAGGACAGGCCCCCATTATATGTGATGGAAAAAAATGTAGGTGTATGGCAGTCCTCCTAATGGCTGGTGTCAAAGCCAATCACATTTACAAAAAAAAAAAAAAAAAAAAAAGTTGACTGCGTGGCTGTTGCCTCCTGTGGTCAAGTAAAAGGGGAAAACATACAAAACAAATCGTATGAACAATGAAACTTTAATTGACTTGAAAACAAATATGAACAAAGATAATCCCTTGGCTGTGACAACAGAGGGGTAAGGTGGGTTACAGGGAATTTATTAGGTATAGCTTCGTTTTTAACTTAAACTGGTTGAGAGAGGTACAGTCTTTAACATGGTTGGGAAGGTCATTCCACATTCTGGGCCCCTTGATTTGTAGAGCATTTCTGGTTTGATTAAGTCGTACTCTAGGAATATCAAAACTGTATTTATTTCTGGTGTGGTGCTCATGGGTTCTGTTACAACCTTCTATGAAGCTTTTGAGATCAGGATTGGCATTATAGTTTAGCGTTTTATATATGTATAATACACATGAGAGAATGTGCAGTGACTTAATGTCTAACATATTCAGAGATTTGAGTAGGGGTACCAAGTGATGTCTGGGGCCAGAATTGGATATTGTCCTAATAGCAGCTTTGCGTTGAGTAATTAGAGGACGTAAGTGATTATGGGTAGTAGAGCCCCAAGCACAAATACCATAGTGTAGATATGGATAGATAAGGGAGTAATAGAGAGTCACCAGGGCAGGGCGTGGTAATAATATCTGATCTTAGAAAGAATGCCCACAGTTTTTGAAACTTTTTTTGATATGTTTAGAATGTGTCCCTGGAAATTCAGCTTGTGGTCAATGAGAATGCCAAGGAATTTGCCATCTAATTTGTTACAAATTTGGGTATTGTTTATTTTGAGATTTATTTGATTAGAGGATTTATTGCCAAACAGAATATAGAAAGTTTTGTCAATGTTAAGGGTGAGTTTGTTGGCAGTTAGCCACAGATGGACTTTATTAAGCTCAGTATTTACTGTGGCATTTAGAGAAAGGGGATCAGGACTGGAGTAAATGAAGATTGTGTCGTCAGCAAATAGAATTGGTTTGAGATGTTGGGAGGCATTTGGAAGGTCATTAATGTAGATGAGAAAGAGGAGAGGGCCAAGTATGCTGCCCTGGAGAACACCAATGTTGATGGGTAGGGTGGGAGAAATTGTATTATTCACAGAAACACATTGGAGCCTGTCAGTAAGGTAGGATTTGAGGTATTGTAGGGAGTGTCCTCTGACACCATAATGATGTAATTTAAGAAGAAGGTTTTGGTGGTTGACAGTATCAAAAGCTTTACGCAGGTCCACAAATAACCCAACAGGGAACTCATTTTTATCAAGAGCTGTATGAATCGAGTTAAGCATACTAATAAGTGCATCGTTAGTGCTTTTTTTTGGGCCTGAAGCCATATTGGCAAGGGCTAAGTATATTGAGTTTGGCTAGATATGAGTAAAGCTGCTTATAGATTAGTTTTTCAAAATTTTTTGACAAGTTTGGCAGGATTGATATAGGTCTGTATTTGTTAACATCTGTGAGATCACCACATTTGTGGACAGGCGTTACTCTCGCTTTTTTTTAGAATATCTGGAAAGGTTTGGAGTTCAAGTGACTTGTTGAAGAGCAAAGCAATAGCAGGGGCTAAAGATCTGGAGGCTTTTTTGTAGATTAAAGTTGGTATCTCCTCAAGGGCACCAGACTTGGTTTTAAGGGAAAGAATTATCTCATTCTTGTTCTCCAAGTTTGTTTAATGTTGCTCTTTATTTGGGTAAATTTATCTTCGTAGTATTTAGTTTTGGCTCGTCTAATTATCTTAGATAGCAATAATGAGTAATTCTTTGAGAATTCTTTGGAGACAATTCCTAACCTATACTTCTTCTCAAGGGACATGAAGTTTCATCTGTTCTGGACCTTCAGTCAGAGCCAGAGTTGTATAGTGCTCTGGATGAGCTAGGTGTAGATATCCGCAGAATTTATAATTGAGTGCACACTGCAGTTATTCTGTTTGTTTTGAGAAAAAAAATCATTATCTAATCTTAAAATTAATTTGTGGTTGTTAGGTCAGAACTTTGTAATAATTGTTTAATTTTGTATGGTTTTCAAGCACATGCCAGTGACACATGTTAATAATTTTGTTTAGGCAATACCTTGAGTTGTATTGTTCATATCTGATCAGTAGACATCCACATGTTCTTAATACTCTGGTTTAATCAAAGCATTGTTACCATAATTACCATAGTTACCTCTATTACTCCCTCATCTATCCATACCTCAACTATGGTATTTGTGCTTGGGGTTCTACTACCCAAAATCATTTACGTCCTCTAATTACCCAACACAAAGCTGCTATTAGGACAATATCCAACTCTGGCCCCAGACATCACTCTGTACCCTTACTTAAATCTCTGAATATGTTAGATATTAAGTCACTGCACATTCTCTCTTGTGTATTATATATATATAAAACGCTGAACTGTAATGCCAATCCTGACCTCAAAAGCTTCATTGAAGGTTGTAACAGAACCCATGAGCACCACACCAGAAATAAAAACAGTTTTCATATTCCTAGAGTACGACTTAATCAAACTAGAAATGCTCTGCAAATCAAGGGACCCAGAATGTGGAATGACCTTCCCAACCATGTTAAAGACTGTACCTCTCTCAACCAGTTTAAGATAAAAACTAAACACTACCTAATAAATTCCCTGTAACCTACCAACACAGAAGACAATGTCCAACATAACAGGCCAATTACACTGGATTAATCTTTGTGTTTAGATAGGAGATGCCTCGTATGGGCCAATAAGCCTTCTGCAGCCCCTATGTTTATCCCTTATGTATCCCCCCATGTTTTCACCTTCATTGTATTATCACCTGACCTAATGCGGGTATAAAATCAACTAGTATTGTAAGATCTGTTCACTTGAGAATGAACCATGGAGGTTCGAAACGTCGTGCAAATTATACAAATAAGTGTAATACACTCTATAGTAAATCACTTCTTTTCTTCACCTTAAAAGTACGAAAATGAGTTTTGGAGAACTCCTATTCCAATTAAGCCCTGATGCTAAGAAAATAGTTAGAGGGATAGAAGCCCTTAACCAGAAAATAATAAATACAGAATATGCGGTCATATATATATATATATATATATATATATATATATATATATATATATATATATACATAAATGATGCTCGCTAGCTCGGCGCTCTCACTTCACCACGTGGGACTTATAAACAACCCGAGCAAGGGCAGGATGCTGTGAGATTAACTGTTAATTTAACCTAGAATATTTTATTCTTCCTGATGGTTGAACTCATAATCCATTCTATATATACTACACAATGGAATGACATTGTCTTTAATACAAATGTTCCAACGATGGGGAAACAATGCAATATTTTCATTAATCATGGTGTACAACCCTAGTAATATGTCACTAGGAAAGTTGATACTGTCCACAACTAGACATGTTATAGAAAGCATGATGTTTTTTTAACTTGAGTGGATGGTTCCTTTTCCCTTTGACAGTTACTTTATTCCCAGAAACACCACTCAGAAAAGTCATTGGTGACTCACTCACTGTAACAGAGTGCTTACTTGCAATATCTCTAAGAGCTGAAGTCTTGACAATATTTATTTTGGCACCTGTATCTACGAAGACCATAGTCAAGAGCCGATACTAGAGGACCATCACTAAAAACTGTGCATTTCACTGTTTGTAACTTACGTTGCTTAGAGTGTCTGCGTCTGGTCTGGGTCAAATTCACTTGGGTTTCGTCAACAAATACACCGTGTCTTTTGTCAGTGTCCTCCTCTGTCAAGTGTTCAAATCTGTTTTGGGCAGCTACTGAATAAACAGGGAGGGGCACAAGTACTGGCTAACTTGATTGGGTTAGAAGGTTGCTTTGAGATTTCCCAGACAATGTGGTGTGAACAGTCTGAGCTCTTGGGTTCTGTGACTTGTTATTGTAGTTGGGGTGATTATTGTGGAGTGGCGGTTTGGCCACTATATAGAGTGGCGGTTTGACTTGGCAAGTTCTTTGAATCCTTCCTTAACCCCCTTCCCCCCCAACACCCTCCCCTAATGCTTACCGGTCAGAGTCAATAGTATCAAGTCCCGAAGATAGAAATTCTCTATATATTTTGGCACATGATAATGTGTTCTCTTGTGTGTTTATATACTGTTCTTATGTTATACCTGGAGTTGTATTTTGTGATACTTAATTAGTTCGGTGTATGCTCAAGGATTTATTTACTTGTAAATGTCTTGTTCTGTGGCTGTAATATTTGAAAGAGTACTGATGGTTTACTTGCAATGTAATACAGTGCCTATCGCGGCTCGGCGCCCGTCGCCAGCTTACTGTTCTCTGGCTTGTCAGCAGGGGCAGGTGCACTTGATCTTGCTCCTGTTTGTGGCACATATTTTCGGTCTAAGGACCTTGTAAGCTTCTGGGGTGTAATGTAACCATGTTTATGTGTGATGGATCGTAACTACCGGTGTACACCATTTTTGTGGAACAGGTGGTAGGTGTTATTTTTGATTGGCATATATGTGGTGGGTATCTGAGGACCTTGATTGATTATTATGTATCCTGATTGATACCGATTCCTCACCCACTAATTGATTATTGTGGCACCACCATCCTGTATCCTTGATATTGTAGCATACTAGAATTAGTGTACCATTGCACTAGAATTGGAGCCTAGTGACAGCTAGTTCATAGGGTGTGCAATTGATGTGTGCATGATAATGATTCCGAAGAGCTTTGATTGAAGCTATATTATATACTTTGTGAGTAGCAGTTGTATAGAGCTGTTTACTTATGTTACTGTGTTTTGCCTAGATATGCCCCAGTAAACCGGTAAATTTTGGTTACTTTTACTTAACCCTAGACAATAGTACTGAAGGCCAGGTGGCATTATTGAGATTTTGACCAGGTCAGTGTTTCCAGTGATGCTGTGAAGCATGAAGACACGACAGGAGTTTACCTCGTAGTTGGTAAAAGTAGGCACAGGGACTACAAACCCGGACACCGCGGTGGTCGAGGCCGAAGAAGAACCACCCCAGCAAGGCCAAGAACGATCCCAGCCACTTGAAGAGCTTGGGCCAAACGAGCCCCAGGAGGTGGACGTTCGAGCCCCGCACCTATGGGTTCCAGACATAGATTGTCACAGCCCGTTAACCCGAGGTAGGCTTCCTTCATGACCCAGCAGAAGGAAGAAGAATAATTATTAATTACAACAATTATTATTATAATAATTATTATAATAATATAAATATTTAATAAGTATTACTATTCCTTCATTACCGTAACCTCATACACTTCACATTACCGTCATTACTGTAATCACATACTCAACACAATACCTTCATTATTGTAACCACATACACTAAACACTACCATCATTACTGTACGTACATACACCACACTCAACTGTCATTGCTGTACTCACATACACTACACACTACCTTCATTACTGTAACCCCATACACTACACACTACCTTCATTACAATAACCACATACACTACACACTACCTTTATTACTGTAACCACATACACTACACACTGCCTTCATTACAATAACCACATACACTACACAATACCTACATTACAATAACCACATACACTACACACTACCTTCATTACAATAACCACATACACTACACACTACCTTCATTACAATAACCACATACACTACACACTACCTTCATTACAATAACCACATACACTACACACTACCTTCATTGCAATAACCACATACACTACACACTACCTTCATTACAATAACCACATACACTACACACTACCTTCATTACAATAACCACATACACTACACACTACCTTCATTACAATAACCACATACACTACACACTACCTTCATTACAATAACCACATACACTACACACTACCTTCATTGCAATAACCACATACACTACACACTACCTTCATTACAATTACCACAAACTTTACTCACCTCTTAATTATTGTAATGATCTACACACTGGCTTCATCAGTAAATAAACTAAGACAAATATACAAATAATAATATATGTCATATGTTGTTGTTCAAGATTTGCTACCTGGAACAAAAAGTTCCAAGAAGCACGGGCTATGGTGAGCCCGTAGTGGTATATGTCATAATTTGTAAGACTACAAAAATAAATAAATAAATATAAATTTAAATAAAAAAAAGTTTAAGGTACTTAAAAAAAAGTATGGGATTTTATTATTTTGTATTTTTCTATTATTATTATTATTTTTTTTTTTTTTTTTTATACAAGTGTGTAGAGGAGAAGAGACTCACTGAGAGTGGGTGGCGCGGGAGGGAAGGGTCTGGACCTCCTTGCCACAGACCTTTGCCATCCAGTATGCCTGGGTTCGCTCCTTGCTGCGTCGGCGCTGGCTCTTGGTCTTTCGAAGAGCATGCCTCACGAGCTGGCGCTGGGCATCGCCAACGGTGAACACCTCATAGCGGCGGTCCATGATGGCTACTGTGGTCACAACACTGTTTATGCCAGAGACAGTGACAGAGATTCCTCGGGGTGGGACTTGATCTTCAGATCCAAGAACACGAAGTGGTCGCTCTATCAACTGTACTAAGGCGTCCCACAAATATATGTGTGTGGCATTTATATATATACTTATAACTCTGGCTCATCAGGCTAATCTTGGTGTCTTTTTTGTCTATTATCCAATTATGTTCTTAATCTTTCTTAATTTGAGAGATGCTAAAGCTCGGAGATGAGCCTTTTGCACTTGTTGTTGTTGCTTTTATTGTTGAATATAATTAAATTTCTTGTAAGTAAATAATTATTACTAAGAAAAGTTAGGTCCAGCACTTTATGCCACGTCCACTGGCCTTGTACTGGTCGTGATATTACTGAGCTGTTTACTGTTGAGGTTAACATTCTTGGTCGAATGTGGCCTTAATGTCCAAGTAAATGATGTAACCGCTGTCATCACTCGGTTCAGCCCTGGTATGTTGGTCCACAACATTTGTATACTGTCTAGGTACGCTGGGGGAACACGCTGCGGAGTTTCCGCAGGATTAAGTCATATACCAGAGGATCTGACACTACATCGAGTTCTACTTTAGATTTAGGCAAGAAGACATCCCAGGCGAACGATGGGAGGGAAATGTCCAATTTGTAGAGAGGTTGATTGGTTGGTTGGATGGTTAGTTGTATAAATGGATTGTTAACTGTCTGTCTGCTACTGCTGTTCTGGAGAACCCTCTTCTCTCATCTATGCATGTGATTCCACTTCATCCCTCCTCATACTGCTAAAGCTATCTCCCTCAAACACACAATTCTCTTTGTTCTAGCCCCACATACTCTATGCTTTTGTAATGTATCGCACACACACACCCTAAAAGCTCCCACCTCCTCCAAATGCTAATCTCACTGACAAAATATCGAGGGGCGGAGCTTAAACTTTCTACTCCCCCTTCACTCAGAAGGGGGGCAACGCCCTCCACATAGGAGACCAGACACCATTGGCTCACATCACCAGGAGGAGGAGCCTATAACTTACACTGCTTTCATTGGACAACACTCGACTGTACCTCACCCCAAACATGGCAGGTAATTTTGTAGACTTTTTCACATTTTTATTTATTTATTTATTTATTTATTTATTTATGCATATACAAGAATGTACATAAGGAATGTGAGGATACAAATATGGTAATTACAGTCTTGTAAAGCCACTAGCACGCGCAGCGTTTCGAGCAGGTCCTTAATCTAAGAAAATTTTAAGGAGGTAAATACTTGCAAAATTTATAGACAAAAAATGATAACAGTTACATGAAATGAAAAAAAGAAGATGAGAGAAAATTGTAGGTACAGTATATTAAAGCACATAGGTAGCTAAGATTGATTGCAATGACAGCTTGAATGGTAGCTGACAAAAATTGGTAGGCACAATACAGCAGAAACAATATAAGATTGATTGCAATGACAGTTTGAATGGTAGTTGACAAAAATTGGTAGTCACAATACAGCATATAGCTAGCACATAAAAGAAGACAGGAATGAACACAATGATAAGGTTGTTTGATATTACATAAAAATTAGGAGATTGGGTAACACTAGGTACAGAGCAAATTTAAAGCTCAGTGTAGGAAACTAAGAAGATGAAGTTAGGTACTTTTTGGTTTTGCTTTTAAATAAGGCAAAAGTTTTACAGTTTTTCAATTCACTAGGGAGTGAGTTCCATAGACTAGGTCCCTTAATTTGCATAGAGTGTTTACACAGATTAAGTTTGACCCTGGGGATATCAAAGAGATATTTATTTCTGGTGTGGTGATAATGGGTCCTATTACATCTGTCCAGGGAGAGTTTCAGAGCATGGTTTGCATTTAAGAACAGGGTTTTGTAAATGTAGTTGACACAAGAGAATGTGTGGAGGGAGTTAATATTTAGCAAGTTTAGGGATTTAAACAAGGGAGCTGAGTGTTGCCTGAAAGCAGAGTTAGTTATAATTCTGATAGCAGATTTTTGCTGTGTGATGATGGGCTTAAGGTGGTTTGCAGTGGTAGACCCCCATGCACAGATACCATAATTAAGATAGGGATAGATTAGTGCATAATATAGTGAGAGGAGAGCAGAGTTAGGAACATAATATCTGATTTTGGAGAGTATACCAACTGTCTTAGAGACTTTCTTAGTTATGTGTTGAATGTGGGTGCTGAAGTTGAGTCTCTTGTCTAGGAATAGGCCAAGAAACTTGCCATCACTTTTATTACTGATGTTAATGTTGTCTATCTGTAGCTGAATTGCATTTGATGATTTGCTTCCAAATAAGATGTAGTAAGTATTTTCGATGTTTAATGTTAGTTTGTTCGTTGACATCCATAAGTGGACTTTTTTTAATTCATTATTCACAACATTATTTAGTGTATGTGGGTTGAGGTTTGAATAGATAAGGGTAGTATCGTCAGCAAACAATATAGGTTTGAGAACATTAGAGACATTAGGCAGATCGTTTACATATATAAGAAATAGAAGAGGTCCTAAGATGCTGCCCTGTGGCACTCCAACGGTAATTGGTAGAGTGGAAGAAGTTGTATCATTGATGGTTACATATTGGTGTCTGTCACTAAGATAGGATCGGATGTAGTCAAGGGCAAGGCCTCGGATTCCATAATGCATAATTTCTTACAATTTTTTACCTTATCTACTATTACTATACATACTCCTCTACTCACACCCACACCTCCTTCTACCCCCTATCCCCCACCCCTCACACACTCCCAGTACTCTCTCCAACTCATCAGGGACGGAGCTTATACCCTTACTTCACTTACCTGACGACGTAGACCCTGCGCTAATTTACTACCTGGCAACTGGTGGAACTCCTCTTGCGCCAGGTGCCACGTGGCCTGTAGTTACCAACCACTAAGCGACCCTTCTTTTCCTGTAATGGAACAATATCTACCTTATTTCATAAGGAGAGCAAAATTCCTTGAGCTAGGCAGAGTTGGAAGAGGCATGTGAGAGGTGTAGCCAACAGGTCAGCACAGCTGAGTAGTAGTCTTGGACTGACCTAATCTGGCCCCACAGCTTTGCCTGTGTCTAGCGTTTTAAGGAGATGGATAACTTCAGCCTGCTGTATAATCACTTCAATCATCTTAGTCACAGTGCATGTATCAAGATGTGGAGGCTGAAGTTCAGGATCAGGGACTTACATCTTGGCAGCAAAGTGGGTTGCCATTAGATCAGCCTTCTCCTGATTGCTGGTTGCAACAGTTCCATCCTCCCAGTTTAAAGGCTGGATTGTGTGCTCAGATGAATATGACTGCCGATATTTGTACCGATCTTTACATAACTCTTTCACCAGTATACGACTGATGAAGCCTATTGGGCTCTATCATATCTACCTTTGAAACTGTGTATGGAGTCAGCTACACCACATCACTTCCTAGTGTATTCCATTTACTAACTACTCTGACACTGCAAAAAAAAATTCTAATGTCTCTGTGGCTCATTTGGGTACTAGGTTTCCACCTGTGTCCCCATGTTCATGTTCCACCCGGGCTGAAGAGTTTGTCTTTGTCCACCCTGTCAATCCCCCTGAGAACTTTGAAGGTGGTTATTATGTCTCCCCTTACTCTTCTGTTTTCCAGGGACGTGAGATTCAGCTCCTTCAGCCTTTCCTCGTAGCTCATATCTCTCACTTCTGGGACAAGTCTGGTTGCATACCTCTGAATCTTCTCTAACTTTGTCTAGTGTTTAACTAGATATGGACTCAAGGCAGGAGCTGCATATTCCAGGATTGGTTTGACATAAGTGGTATACAGGGTCCTGAACGATTCCTTACACAAGTTTCTAAAGGCAGTTCTTATGTTGACCAACCTAGCATATACCGCTGATGATATCCTTTTGATGTGGGCCTCTGGGGACAGGTTCGGTGTGATATCAATCCCCAGATCTTTCTCTCTATTACACTCTTGCAGTATTTCACCTCCCAGATGGTACCTTGTGTTCAGCCTTCTGCTCCCTTCGCCTAACTTCGTTACTTTACACTTTCCTAAGTTAAACTTTAGCAGCCATTTTCTAGACCATTCCTCCAGTTTGTCCAGGTCATCGTGTAGTCTCTGTCTATCTTCATCTGTCTTGATTCTTCTCATAATTTTAGCATCATCAGCAAACATTAAGAGGAATGAGTCTATACCCTCTGGAAGATTATTCAGGAAAGAAGATCATTCATTCTTTCCCCAGGAAGAAGATGTGTGTTTGTGTGTGTGTGTGTGTGTGTACTCACCTATTTATACTCACCTAGGTTGAGCTTTGGCTCTTTGGTCCCTCCTCGTAACTGTCAATCAACTGGTGAACAGATTCCTGAGCCTACTGGGCTCTGTCATATCTACATTTGAAACTGTGTATGGAGTTAGCCTCCACCACATCACTGCCTAATGCATTCCATCTGTTAACTACTCTGACACTGAAAAAAGTTCTTTCTAACGTCCCTGTGGCTCATGTGGGTATTCAGTTTCCACCTGTGTCCCCTTGTTCGCATACCACCAGTGTTGAATTGTTTATCCTTGTCTACCCAGTCGATTCCCCTGAGGATTTTGTAGGTAGTGACCATGTCTCTCCCCTACTCTTCTGTCTTCCAGTGTCGTAAGGTGCATTTCCCGCAGCCTTTCCTCGTAACTCATGCCTCTTATCTGGGAATAGTCTAATGGTATACCTTTGAACTTTTTCCAGCTTCGTCTTGTGCTTGACAAGGTACGGGCTCCATGCTAGGGCTGCATACTCCAGGATTGGTCTTACATATGTGGTATACAAGATTCTGAATGATTCCTTACACAGGTTCCTGAACGCTGTTCTGATGTTAGCCAGCCTCGCATATGCCGCAGACGTAATTCTTTTTATGTGGGCTTCTGGAGACAAGTTTGGTATGATATCAACTCGTAGATCTTTCTCTCTGTCCGTTTCATTAAGAACTTCATCTCCTATTCTGTATCCTGTGTCTGGCCTCCTGTTCCCACTGCCTAGTTTCATTACTTTGCATTTACTTGGGTTGAACTTCAACAGCCATTTGTTGGACCATTCACTGAGTCTGCCTAGGTCATCGTTTAGCCTCCTACTATCATTCTCTATTTCAATCCTCCTCATAATTTTTGCATAAGCAAACATTGAGAGAACAGAGTCTATACCCTCTGGGAGATCATTTACATATATCAGAAACAGTATAGGTCCAAGGGCTGACCCCTGCGGGACTCCACTTGTAACGTCTCGCCCATCTGAGACCTCACCCTTCATATTGACTAGTTGCCTCCTGTTGCATAGGTACTCTTTTATCCTATGGAGTACCTTCCCTTTCACTCCAGCCTGCATCTCCAGCTTTTTCACTAGCCTCTTGTGTAGTACTGTATCAAAGGCTTTCTGGCAATCCAAAAATATGCAATCTTCCCACCCTTTTCTTTCTTGCCTGATTTTTGTTACCTGGTCGTAGAATTCAAGTAACCCTGTGAGGCAGGACTTGCCATCCCTGAACCCATGTTGATGTTGTGTTACAAAGTTCTTTCGCTCCAGGTGCTCCACTAGCTTTCTTCGCACAATCTTCTCCATCAGCTTGCATGGTATGCAGGTTAGGGACACTGGCCTGTAGTTCAATGCCTCCTGTCTATCCTCTTTCTTGTATATCGAGGCTACGTTAGCTGCTTTCCAAATTTCTGGCAGTTCCCCAGTTGCCAGTGATTTGTTATACACTATGGAGAGTGGCACAGTTCTTCCGCTCCTTCCTTTAGTATCCAAGAGGAGATTCCATCTGGGCCTATAGCCTTTGTCACAATCACTGCCCCTCCCAGTCACCCTCTGGTCTACTGCCCCCTCCCACTCACCCCCTGGTATACTGCCCCTCCCACTCACCCCCTGGTCTACTGCCCCTCCCACTCACCCTCTGGTCTACTGCCCCTCCCAGTCACCCTCTGGTCTACTGCCCCTCCCACTCACCCCCTGGTATACTGCCCCTCCCACTCACCCCCTGGTCTACTGCCCCTCCCACTCACCCCCTGGTCTACTGCCCCTCCCAGTCACCCTCTGGTCTACTGCCCCTCCCACTCACCCCCCCCCCTGGTCTACTGCCCCTCCCACTCACCCTCTGGTCTACTGCCCCTCCCACTCACCCTCTGGTCTACTGCCCCTCCCACTCACCCTCTGGTCTACTGCCCCTCCCAGTCACCCCCTGGTCTACTGCCCCTCTCACTCACCCCCCCTGGTCTACTGCCCCTCCCACTCACCCTCTGGTCTACTGCCCCTCCCACTCACCCCCTGGTCTACTGCCCCTCCCACTCACCCTCTGGTCTACTGCCCCTCCCACTCACCCTCTGGTCTACTGCCCCTCCCACTCACCCTCTGGTCTACTGCCCCTCCCACTCACCCTCTGGTCTACTGCCCCTCCCACTCACCCTTTGGTCTACTGCCCCTCCCACTCACCCTCTGGTCTACTGCCCCTCCCACTCACCCTCTGGTCTACTGCCCCTCCCACTCACCCTCTGGTCTACTGTCCCTCCCACTCACCCTCTGGTCTACTGCCCCTCCCACTCACCCCCTGGTCTACTGTCCCTCCCACTCACCCTCTGGTCTACTGCCCCTCCCACTCACCCTCTGGTCTACTGCCCCTCCCACTCACCCTCTGGTATACTGCCCCTCCCACTCACCCCCTGGTCTACTGCCCCTCCCACTCACCCTCTGGTCTACTGCCCCTCCCACTCACCCCCTGGTCTACTGCCCCTCCCACTCACCCTCTGGTCTACTGCCCCTCCCACTCACCCTCTGGTATACTGCCCCTCCCACTCACCCCTGGTCTACTGCCCCTCCCACTCACCCCCTGGTCTACTGCCCCTCCCACTCACCCTCTGGTCTACTGCCCCTCCCACTCACCCCCTCGTCTACTGTCCCTCCCACTCACCCTCTGGTCTACTGCCCCTCCCACTCACTCCCTGGTCTACTGTCCATCCCACTCACCCTCTGGTCTACTGCCCCTCCCACTCACCCCCTGGTCTTCTGTCCCTCCCACTCACCCCCTGGTCTACTGCCCCTCCCACTCACCCTCTGGTCTACTGCCCCTCCCACTCACCCCCTCGTCTACTGTCCCTCCCACTCACCCTCTGGTCTACTGCCCCTCCCACTCACCCCCTGGTCTACTGCCCCTCCCACTCACCCCCTGGTCTACTGTCCCTCCCACTCACCCTCTGGTCTACTGCCCCTCCCACTCACTCCCTGGTCTACTGTCCCTCCCACTCACCCTCTGGTCTACTGCCCCTCCCACTCACCCCCTGGCCTACTGCCCCTCCCACTCACCCTCTGGTCTACTGTCCCTCCCACTCACCCCCTGGTCTACTGCCCCTTCCACTCACCCTCTGGTCTACTGTCCCTCCCACTCACCCCCTGGTCTACTGTCCCTCCCACTCACCCTCTGGTCTACTGCCCCTCCCACTCACCCCCTGGTCTACTGTCCCTCCCACTCACCCCCTGGTCTACTGCCCCTCCCACTCACCCTCTGGTCTACTGCCCCTCCCACTCACCCTCTGGTCTACTGCCCCTCCCACTCACCCTCTGGTATACTGCCCCTCCCACTCACCCCCTGGTCTACTGCCCCTCCCACTCACCCTCTGGTCTACTGCCCCTCCCACTCACCCCCTGGTCTACTGCCCCTCCCACTCACCCTCTGGTCTACTGCCCCTCCCACTCACCCTCTGGTATACTGCCCCTCCCACTCACCCCCTTGTCTACTGCCCCTCCCACTCACCCCCTCGTCTACTGTCCCTCCCACTCACCCTCTGGTCTACTGCCCCTCCCACTCACTCCCTGGTCTACTGTCCCTCCCACTCACCCTCTGGTCTACTGCCCCTCCCACTCACCCCCTGGTCTTCTGTCCCTCCCACTCACCCCCTGGTCTACTGCCCCTCCCACTCACCCTCTGGTCTACTGCCCCTCCCAGTCACCCCCTGGTCTACTGCCCCTCCCACTCACCCCCTGGTCTACTGTCCCTCCCACTCACCCTCTGGTCTACTGCCCCTCCCACTCACCCTCTGGTCTACTGCCCCTCCCACTCACCCTCTGGTATACTGCCCCTCCCACTCACCCCCAGGTCTACTGCCCCTCCCACTCACCCTCTGGTCTACTGCCCCTCCCACTCACCCCCTGGTCTACTGCCCCTCCCACTCACCCTCTGGTCTACTGCCCCTCCCACTCACCCTCTGGTATACTGCCCCTCCCACTCACCCCCTGGTCTACTGCCCCTCCCACTCACCCCCTGGTCTACTGCCCCTCCCACTCACCCTCTGGTCTACTGCCCCTCCCACTCACCCCCTCGTCTACTGTCCCTCCCACTCACCCTCTGGTCTACTGCCCCTCCCACTCACTCCCTGGTCTACTGTCCCTCCCACTCACCCTCTGGTCTACTGCCCCTCCCACTCACCCCCTGGTCTTCTGTCCCTCCCACTCACCCCCTGGTCTACTGCCCCTCCCACTCACCCTCTGGTCTACTGCCCCTCCCACTCACCCCCTCGTCTACTGTCCCTCCCACTCACCCTCTGGTCTACTGCCCCTCCCACTCACCCCCTGGTCTACTGCCCCTCCCACTCACCCCCTGGTCTACTGTCCCTCCCACTCACCCTCTGGTCTACTGCCCCTCCCACTCACTCCCTGGTCTACTGTCCCTCCCACTCACCCTCTGGTCTACTGCCCCTCCCACTCACCCCCTGGCCTACTGCCCCTCCCACTCACCCTCTGGTCTACTGTCCCTCCCACTCACCCCCTGGTCTACTGCCCCTTCCACTCACCCTCTGGTCTACTGTCCCTCCCACTCACCCCCTGGTCTACTGTCCCTCCCACTCACCCTCTGGTCTACTGCCCCTCCCACTCACCCCCTGGTCTACTGTCCCTCCCACTCACCCCCTGGTCTACTGCCCCTCCCACTCACCCTCTGGTCTACTGTCCCCCTCACTCACCCCCTGGTCTACTGCCCCTCTCACCCGCCCCTGGTCTACTGTCCCTCCCACTCACACCCTGGTCTACTGTCCCTCTCACTCACCCCCTGGTCTACTGCCCCTCTCACTCACCCCCTGGTCTACTGTCCCTTTTTAATTTAAATTGGAGAAATTGGAGTGAAAGGGGGAGGGTTGGTGGGGGGTGGGTGCCCTCGGTGGGTACTTAGTAGGGGGCTGTCAGAGGATGGGGTAGGTAGGGTGTCTGTTGGGTAGAATGTGGGGGTGGTGCTCCACTTCCTGTGGCTGCTGCACTGTTTGAGGAGGGTTCCCTACTCCCCTCTGGGATTAAAGGGTTCGGGGTTGTGGTTCTCTGATTCTTTTCTCTCCCCCTGTGCTCCCTCCTTGCATCTGCTGCCCGCCTCCTCTCTTCCCTTGACATTTCCTTCTGCAGGAATACTTTTTTGAGCTTCTGTACATTTGCTAGACCGTTCTTCCTTACTAACAGTTCCTCTTTCGTGTTTTCGCTCTTGAATACCACCTTTATCATTCGGTCTCTGTCCTTGTTATACTTTCCAAACCTGAAAACCGTTTCAATATTTTGGTCAGTTCCCTCCATCCTTACCTCTTTAAGGATCTCGGTAACTATGTCTTTGTCCTTGTCTCTTTGCTCCTTTGGACTCCTCCCTGTTTGCTCCTTAATGCCTGCTACTACTACTACTACTGCTCTTTTTCTCTCTATCAGCCGGCTAGTACATCTAGCTGCTTCCTGAGAGGAAGTCACTTCTATGGCAACTTCCCTTACTGCAGACCTAGCTTCAAGGTTCTTTTTAAGCAACTCTGCAAATTAGGGTTGTATTGTAAAATTCCCCTCAACAGTAAAATTACCATCACCCTGCGGGATGGTTTGCATCTGGTGCTGGGTAGGATTTTCTTTCAAGCTTTATATTTCATCCTTTGCTGCCTGCAGCTCATCCTGCAGGTTGGATACGGTCTCTTTCATAACCCTCAGTCCTTCCCTGAATTCACTCCACATGTGTTCGATTGAATCCCTAAACGAAGAATCCTGCCCCACCCCTTCCTCCGAGCTTGTTCCTGCCACGGTTGTCCTCCTGCATTTGTCACCCCGAGTTCGTGTCCTTGCCATGTTATCCCTATGAGAAAGAGAGAGAGAGAGAAAGAGAGAGAGAGAGAGAGAGAGAGAGAGAGAGAGAGAGAGAGAGAGAGAGAGAGAGAGAGAGAGAGAGAGAGAGAGAGAGAGAGAGAGAGAGAGAGAGAGAGAGAGAGAGAGAGAGAGACAGAGAGAGAGAGACAGAGAGAGAGAGACAGAGAGAGAGAGAGAGAGAGAGAGAGAGAGAGAGAGAGAGAGAGAGAGAGAGAGAGAGAGAGAGAGAGAGAGAGAGAGAGAGAGAGAGAGAGAGAGAGAGAGAGAGAGAGAGAGAGAGAGAGAGAGAGAGAGAGAGAGAGAGAGAGAGAGAGAGAGAGAGAGAGAGAGAGAGAGAGAGAGAGAGAGAGAGAGACAGAGACAGAGACAGAGACAGAGAGAGAGAGAGAGGGAGAGAGAGAGAGAGAGAGAGAGAGAGAGAGAGAGATAGAGAGAGAGAGAGAGAGAGAGAGAGAGAGAGAGAGAGAGAGAGAGAGAGAGAGAGAGAGAGAGAGAGTCTGTGTGTGTGTGTATGGAGGGAGGTGGGAGAGAGGGAGGGAGGGGACGGTGAGGGTGTGTGGGACAGATTAGAGTGGGAGGGTTATGGGAGGCTTTGTGTGTACTGTTGGTGCTATGGTGGGAGGGGGTGGGGATGAGAGAAAGGGGGGGAGCTGCCTCGGTGTAGGGCGTAGTGTATTTTTCACACTTGGGTGCCATGAAACTAGTACCCACGTGAGCCGTATATTTCCCTTGAGGTTCGTTTCCGTTTGTTACCTTATGTCCTAGACTAACTAAAAATTGCAAAACACTGTATGCCGTTGATTGACTGACTTTTTTTGAGAGGCCTTACCTTACCGCTAATTCAAAATATCCCACAGCAGAAACAGGTGTTTAAAGTATTGTTGACTGTCTTGTTCACTCCTTGTAGGCCTGCTGGTCTACATCCACACCGCAGCCAGGCATAGGTCCCTCCAACTTGTCGCTATATATCACCAGTAATCTGCTTCTTGTTCCCCTTAGCACCCTTTTCCCCTTTTCTTGTGTGTGTGTGTGTGTGTGTGTGTACTCACCTATTTGTGCTAGCAGGATCGAGCATTGGCTCTTGGATCCCGCCTTTCCAGCCATCGGTTGTTTACAGCAATGACTCCTGTCCCATTTCCTGGCATGGGCAGGCACTACCCTGTGAGGGCCCCGCCTCCACAGGCCTACATGTCTTTAACCAATCCGGATCAGACTTGACCATAAGGGTCAATTCCTCTTGACAGAAAACTCCAAAAACTGGGAAGACACCACCGACTTTATTGAGGAACTGCCAGCTGGGCACCCACGTGTAACTTGAGATCACAAGTTTATTAGCCCTGGGGTACTATTTTCAATTCGTCACTGGACAGATGGACGGAGAGTGAGGGGAGCACGTGGTTTCAAGCTGTTTATGACCCCGAGGGTTAGACCGTGACAAAAGACAGGGATGACCCAAAGGGAGGGAAGGCAAGCAAGAGAAGGAAAGCGAGAGATAGTCACAAGACAATGTCCACTATTCACTTGACACAAGACAATGTCCACTATAGACAAGACAATGTCCATTATTCACTAGACACAAGACAATGACCACTATACACTAGACACAAGACAATGACCACTATACACTAGACACAAGACAATGACCACTATACAGTAGACACAAGACAATGACCACTATACACTAGACACAAGACAATGACCACTATACACTAAACACAAGACAATGACCACTATACACAAGGTACAAGACAATGACCACTATACACTAGACACACGTCAATGTCCACTATACACTAGACACAAGACAATGACCACTATACACTAGTCACAAGACGATGACCACTATACAATAGACACAAGTCAATGTCCACTATACACTAGACACAAGACAATGTCCACTATGCACTAGTCACAAGACGATGACCACTATACACTAGTCAAGACAATATCCACTATTCAGTAGACACAATACAATGACTACTATACACTAGACACAAGACAATGACCACTGTAAACTAGTTACAAGACAATGACCACTATACACAAGACAATGACCACTGTATACTAGTTACGAGACAATGACCACTATACACTAGTCAAAAGACAATGACCACTATACACTAGTCAAAAGACAATGACCACTATACACTAGTCACAAGACAATGACCACTATACACTAGTTACAAGACAATGACCACTATACAATAGACACAAGACAATGTACACTATTCACTTCACACAAGACAATGACCACTATACACGAGACACAAGAAAATGTCCACTATACACTAGACACAAGACAATGTCCACTATACACTAGACACAAAACAATGACCACTATACACTAGTCACAAGACAATGTCCACTATACACAAGTCACAAGACAATGTCCACTATACACACGACAATGACCACTATACACTAGACACAAGACAATGACCACTATACACTAGACACAAGACAATGTCCACTATACACTAGACAAAAGACAATGACCACTATACACTAGACACAATACAATGACCACTATACACTAGACACAAGGCAATGTACACTATACACAAGTCACAAGACAATGTCCACTATACACAAGACAATGACCACTATACACTAGTCACAAGATAATGACCACTTTACACTAGATACAAGACAATGACCACCATACACTAGTGATAAGATAATGTTCACTATACACTAGGCACAAGACAATGACAACTATACACTAGACACAAGACAATGACCACTATACATTAGTCACAAGACAATGCCCACTATACACTTGACACAAGACAATGACCACTATACACTAGACACAAGACAATGACCATTATACACTAGACACAAGACAATGACCACTATACACTAGTCACAAGACAATGTCTACTATACACTAGACAGAAGACAATGACCACTATACACTAGACACAAGACAATGACCACTATACACTGGTCACAAGACAATGACCATTATACACAAAACACAAGACAATGACCACTATACACTAGTCACAAGACAATGACCACTATACATTTCACACAAGACAATGACCACTATACACTAGTCACAGGACAATGTCCACTATACACTAGACACAAGCCAATGACCAGTATACACTAGACACAAGACGATATCCACTATACACTAGACACAAGACAATGTCCACTATTCACTAGACAAAAGACAATGACCACTATACACTAGACACATGACAATGTCCACTATACACTAGACACAAGACAATGACCACTATACACTAAACACAAGACAATGGCCACTATACACTACACACACGACAATGTCCACTAAACACTAGACACAAGATAATGTCCACTATACACTAGTTACAAGACAGTGACCACTATACACTAGTTACAAGACAATGACCACTATACACTAGACACAAGACAATGACCACTATACACTAGACACAAGGAAATGTCCACTATACACTAGACACAAAACAATGACCACTATACATTAGTCACAAGACAATGACCACTATACACTAGAATTAAGACAATGACCACTATACACTAGACACAAGGCAATGTCCACTATACACTAGTCATAAGACAATGTCCTCTATACACTAGACACAAGACAATGACCACTATACACTAGTCACAAGACAATGTCCACTATACACTAGATACAAGACAATGACCACTATTCACTAGACACAAGACAATGACCACTATACACTTGACACAAGACAATGACCAATATACACTAGACATAAGACAATGACCATAATATACTAGACACAAGACAATGACAACTATACACTAGTCACAAGACAATGACCACTATACACTTGACACAAGACAATGACCACTGTACACTAGATACAAGACAATGACCACTATACACTAGACACAAGACAATGACCACTATACACTTGACACAAGACAATGACCACTATACACTAGACATAAGACAATGACCATAATATACTAGACACAAGACAATGACAACTATACACTAGTCACATGGCAATGACCACTATACACAAGGCACAAGACAATGTCCAATATTAACTAGACACAGGACAATGACCACTATATACTAGTTTCAAGACAATGACCACTATACACTAGACACAAGACAATGACCACTATACATTAGTCACAAGACAAAGTCAACTATTTACTTGACACAAAACAATGACCACTATACACTAGACACAACACAATGTCCACGATACACTAGACACAAGACAATGTCCACTATACACTATACACTAGACACAAGAAATTGTCCACTATACACTAGACACAAGACAATGACCACTATACACTAGACACATGCCAATGTCCACTATACACAAGACAATGACCATTATACACTAGTTACAAGACAATGACCACTATACACTATACACAAGAAAATGACCACTGTACACTAGACACAATACAATGACCACTATACACTAGACACAAGACAATAACCACTATACACTAGACACAAGATAATGGCCACTATACACTAGACACAAGACAATGACCTCAATATACTAGGCACATGACAATGACCACTATACACTAGACACAAGACAATGACCACTATACACTAGACACAAGACAATGACCACTATACACTAGTCAAAAGACAAATACCACTATACACTAGTCACAAGACAATGATCACTATACACTAGTCACAACACAATGTCCACTATACACTAGACAGAAGACAATGTCCACTATGCACTAGACATAGGACAATGACCACTATACAATAGTTATAAGACAATGACCACCATACACTAGACGCAAGACAATGTCCACTATTCACTAGACACAAGACAATGTTCACTATACACTATACATAAGACAATGACAACTATACACTAGTCACAAAATAATGACCACTATACACTTGACACAAGACAATGGCCACTATACAGTAGTCACAAGACAATGACCACTATACACTAGTCACAAGATAATGACCACTTTACACTAGATACAAGACAATGACCACCATACACTAGTGATAAGATAATGTTCACTATACACTAGACACAAGACAATGACCACTATACACTAGACACAAGACAATGTCCACTATACAGTAGTCACAAGACAATGACCACTATACACTAGTGACAAGATAATGTCCATTATACAGAACGCAAAGACCAATATACACTAGACACAAGACAATGACCACTATACACTAGACACAAGACAATGACCACTATACATTAGTCACAAGACAATGCCCACTATACACTTGTCACAAGAAAATGACCACTATACACTAGACACAAGACAATGACAACTATACACTAGACACAAGACAATGACCACTATACATTAGTCACAAGACAATGCCCACTATACACTTGACACAAGACAATGACCACTATACGCTAGACACAAGACAATGACCATTATACACTAGACACAAGACAATGACCACTATACACTAGTCACAAGACAATGTCTACTATACACTAGACAGAAGACAATGACCACTATACACTAGACACAAGACAATGACCACTATACACTAGTCACAAGACAATGACCATTATACACTAAACACAAGACAATGACCACTATACACTAGTCACAAGACAATGACCACTATACATTTCACACAAGACAATGACCACTATACACTAGTCACAGGACAATGTCCACTATACACTAGACACAAGCCAATGACCACTATACACTAGACACAAGACGATGTCCACTATACACTAGACACAAGACAATGTCCACTATTCACTAGACACAAGACAATGACCACTATACACTAGACACATGACAATGTCCACTATACACTAGACACAAGACAATGACCACTATACACTAAACACAAGACAATGACCACTATACACTACACACACGACAATGTCCACTAAACACTAGACACAAGATAATGTCCACTATACACTAGTTAAAAGACAATGATCACTATACACTAGTTACAAGACAATGACCACTATACCCTAGACACAAGACAATGACCACTATACACTAGACACAAGGAAATGCCCACTATACACTTGACACAAGACAATGACCACTATACACTAGACACAAGACAATGACCATTATACACTAGACACAAGACAATGACCACTATACACTAGTCACAAGACAATGTCTACTATACACTAGACAGAAGACAATGACCACTATACACTAGACACAAGACAATGACCACAATACACTAAACACAAGACAATGACCATTATACACTAGACACAAAACAATGACCACTATACACTAGACACAAGACAATGACCACTATACACTAAACACAAGACAATGACCACTATACACTAGACACAAGGCAATGTCCACTATACACTAGTCACAAGACAATGTCCTCTATACACAAGACACAAGACAATGACCACTATACACTAGTCACAAGACAATGTCCACTATACACTAGACACAAGACAATGACCACTATACACTAGACACAAGACAATGACCACTATACACTTGACACAAGACAATGACCAGTATATACTAGACATAAGACAATGACCATAATATACTAGACACAAGACAATGACAACTATACACTAGTCACAAGACAATGACCACTATACACTTGACACAAGACAATGACCACTGTACACTAGACACAAGACAATGACCACTATACACTAGACACAAGACAATGTTCACTATACACTTGACACAAGACAATGACCACTATACACTAGACATAAGACAATGACCATAATATACTAGACACAAGACAATGACAACTATACACTAGTCACAAGGCAATGACCACTATACACAAGGCACAAGACAATGTCCAATATTAACTAGACACAAGACAATGACCACTATATACTAGTTTCAAGACAATGACCACTATACACTAGACACAAGACAATGACCACTATACATTAGTCACAAGACAAAGTCAACTATTTACTAGACACAAAACAATGACCACTATACACTAGACACAAGACAATGTCCACTATACACTAAACACAAGACAATGTCCACTATACACTATACACTAGACACAAGAAATTGTCCACTATACACTAGACACAAGACAATGACCACTATACACTAGACACATGCCAATGTCCACTATACACAACACAATGACCATTATACACTAGTTACAAGACAATGACCACTATACACTATACACAAGAAAATGACCACTGTACACTAGACACAATACAATGACCACTATACACTAGACACAAGACAATAACCACTATACACTAGACACAAGACAATGGCCACTATACACTAGACACAAGACAATGACCACAATATACTAGGCACATGACAATGACCACTATACACTAGACACAAGACAATGACCACTATACACTAGACACAAGACAATGACCACTATACACTAGTTAAAAGACAAATACCACTATACACTAGTCACAAGACAATGATTACTATACACTAGTCACAACACAATGTCCACTATGCACTAGACATAGGACAATGACCACTATGCAATAGTTATAAGACAATGACCACCATACACTAGACGCAAGACAATGTTCACTATTCACTAGACACAAGACAATGTTCACTATACACTATACATAAGACAATGACAAATATACACTAGTCACAAAATAATGACCACTATACACTAGACACAAGACAATGGCCACTATACAGTAGTCACAAGACAATGACCACTATACACTAGCCACAAGATAATGACCACTTTACACTAGATACAAGACAATGACCACCATACACTAGTGATAAGATAATGTTCACTATACACTAGACACAAGACAATGACCACTATACACTAGACACAAGATAATGTCCACTATACAGTAGTCACAAGACAATGACAACTATACACTAGTGACAAGACAATGTCCATTATACAGAACTCAAAGACCACTATACACTAGACACAAGACAATGACCACTATACACTAGACACAAGACAATGACCACTATACATTAGTCACAAGACAATGCCCACTATACACTTGACACAAGAAAATGACCACTATACACTAGACACAAGGCAATGACCATTATACACTAGACACAAGACAATGACCATTATACACTAGACACAAGACAATGACCACTATACACTAATCACAAGACAATGACCACTATACACTAGACACAATACAATGACCATTATACACTAGACTCAAGACAATGACCACTATACACAAGTCACAGGACAAAGTCCACTATACACTAGACACAAGACAATGACCACTATACACTAGAAACATGACAATGACCACCATACACTAGACACAAGACAATGACCACTATACAGTAGTCACAAGACAATGTCCACTATACATTTCACACAAGACAAAGACCACTATACACTAGTCACAGGACAATGTCCACTATACACTAGACACAAGCCAATGACAACTATACACTAGACACAAGACGATTTCCACTATACACTAGACAAAAGACAATGTCCACTATTCACTAGACACAAGACAATGACCACTATACACTAGACACCTGACAATGTCCAC
The DNA here is from genome assembly GCF_040958095.1 of Procambarus clarkii. Classification (NCBI taxonomy): domain Eukaryota; kingdom Metazoa; phylum Arthropoda; class Malacostraca; order Decapoda; family Cambaridae; genus Procambarus; species Procambarus clarkii. The sequence continues at coordinate 34,539,447 of NC_091207.1, forward strand.
TATACACTAGACACAAGACAATGACCACTATACACTAAACACAAGACAATGACCACTATACACTAAACACAAGACAATGACCACTATACACTATACACACGACAATGTCCACTAAACACTAGACACAAGATAATGTCCACTATACACTAGTTACAAGACAATGACCACTATACGCTAGTTACAAGACAATGACCACTATACACTAGACACAAGACAATGACCACTATACACTAGACAGAAGGAAATGTCCACTATACACCAGACACAAAACAATGACCACTATACACTAGACACAAGGCAATGTACACTATACACTAGTCACAAGACAATGTCCACTATACACTAGACAAAAGACAATGACCACTATACACTAGTCACAAGACAATGTCCACTATACACTAGACACAAGACAATGACCACTGTACACTAGACACAAGACAATGACCACTATACACTTGACACAAGACAATGACCACTATACACTAGACATAAGACAATGACCATAATATACTAGACACAAGACAATGTCCACTATACACTAGACACAAAACAATGACCACTATACACTAGTCACAAGACAATGTCCACTATACACAAGTCACAAGACAATGTCCACTATACACACGACAATGACCACTATACACTAGACACAAGACAATGACCACTATACACTAGACACAAGACAATGTCCACTATACACTAGACAAAAGACAATGACCACTATACACTAGACACAATACAATGACCACTATACACTAGACACAAGGCAATGTACACTATACACAAGTCACAAGACAATGTCCACTATACACAAGACAATGACCACTATACACTAGTCACAAGATAATGACCACTTTACACTAGATACAAGACAATGACCACCATACACTAGTGATAAGATAATGTTCACTATACACTAGGCACAAGACAATGACAACTATACACTAGACACAAGACAATGACCACTATACATTAGTCACAAGACAATGCCCACTATACACTTGACACAAGACAATGACCACTATACACTAGACACAAGACAATGACCATTATACACTAGACACAAGACAATGACCACTATACACTAGTCACAAGACAATGTCTACTATACACTAGACAGAAGACAATGACCACTATTCACTAGACACAAGACAATGACCACTATACACTGGTCACAAGACAATGACCATTATACACAAAACACAAGACAATGACCACTATACACTAGTCACAAGACAATGACCACTATACATTTCACACAAGACAATGACCACTATACACTAGTCACAGGACAATGTCCACTATACACTAGACACAAGCCAATGACCACTATACACTAGACACAAGACGATATCCACTATACACTAGACACAAGACAATGTCCACTATTCACTAGACAAAAGACAATGACCACTATACACTAGACACATGACAATGTCCACTATACACTAGACACAAGACAATGACCACTATACACTAAACACAAGACAATGGCCACTATACACTACACACACGACAATGTCCACTAAACACTAGACACAAGATAATGTCCACTATACACTTGTTACAAGACAGTGACCACTATACACTAGTTACAAGACAATGACCACTATACACTAGACACAAGACAATGACCACTATACACTAGACACAAGGAAATGTCCACTATACACTAGACACAAAACAATGACCACTATACATTAGTCACAAGACAATGACCACTATACACTAGACTTAAGACAATGACCACTATACACTAGACACAAGGCAATGTACACTATACACAAGTCACAAGACAATGTCCACTATACACAAGACAATGACCACTATACACTAGTCACAAGATAATGACCACTTTACACTAGATACAAGACAATGACCACCATACACTAGTGATAAGATAATGTTCACTATACACTAGGCACAAGACAATGACAACTATACACTAGACACAAGACAATGACCACTATACATTAGTCACAAGACAATGCCCACTATACACTTGACACAAGACAATGACCACTATACACTAGACACAAGACAATGACCATTATACACTAGACACAAGACAATGACCACTATACACTAGTCACAAGACAATGTCTACTATACACTAGACAGAAGACAATGACCACTATACACTAGACACAAGACAATGACCACTATACACTGGTCACAAGACAATGACCATTATACACAAAACACAAGACAATGACCACTATACACTAGTCACAAGACAATGACCACTATACATTTCACACAAGACAATGACCACTATACACTAGTCACAGGACAATGTCCACTATACACTAGACACAAGCCAATGACCACTATACACTAGACACAAGACGATATCCACTATACACTAGACACAAGACAATGTCCACTATTCACTAGACAAAAGACAATGACCACTATACACTAAACACAAGACAATGGCCACTATACACTACACACACGACAATGTCCACTAAACACTAGACACAAGATAATGTCCACTATACACTTGTTACAAGACAGTGACCACTATACACTAGTTACAAGACAATGACCACTATACACTAGACACAAGACAATGACCACTATACACTAGACACAAGGAAATGTCCACTATACACTAGACACAAAACAATGACCACTATACATTAGTCACAAGACAATGACCACTATACACTAGACTTAAGACAATGACCACTATACACTAGACACAAGGCAATGTCCACTATACACTAGTCACAAGACAATGTCCTCTATACACTAGACACAAGACAATGACCACTATACACTAGTCACAAGACAAGGTCCACTATACACTAGACACAAGACAATGGCCACTATACACTAGACACAAGACAATGACCACTATACACTTGACACAAGACAATGACCAATATACACTAGACATAAGACAATGACCATAATATACTAGACACAAGACAATGACAACTATACACTAGTCACAAGACAATGACCACTATACACTTGACACAAGACAATGACCACTGTACACTAGATACAAGACAATGACCACTATACACTAGACACAAGACAATGACCACTATACACTTGACACAAGACAATGACCACTATACACTAGACATAAGACAATGACCATAATATACTAGACACAAGACAATGACAACTATACACTAGTCACATGACAATGACCACTATACACAAGGCACAAGACAATGTCCAATATTAACTAGACACAGGACAATGACCACTATATACTAGTTTCAAGACAATGACCACTATACACTAGACACAAGACAATGACCACTATACATTAGTCACAAGACAAAGTCAACTATTTACTTGACACAAAACAATGACCACTATACACTAGACACAACACAATGTCCACTATACACTAGACACAAGACAATGTCCACTATACACTATACACTAGACACAAGAAATTGTCCACTATACACTAGACACAAGACAATGACCACTATACACTAGACACATGCCAATGTCCACTATACACAAGACAATGACCATTATACACTAGTTACAAGACAATGACCACTATACACTATACACAAGAAAATGACCACTGTACACTAGACACAATACAATGACCACTATACACTAGACACAAGACAATAACCACTATACACTAGACACAAGATAATGGCCACTATACACTAGACACAAGACAATGACCTCAATATACTAGGCACATGACAATGACCACTATACACTAGACACAAGACAATGACCACTATACACTAGACACAAGACAATGACCACTATACACTAGTCAAAAGACAAATACCACTATACACTAGTCACAAGACAATGATCACTATACACTAGTCACAACACAATGTCCGCTATACACTAGACAGAAGACAATGTCCACTATGCACTAGACATAGGACAATGACCACTATACAATAGTTATAAGACAATGACCACCATACACTAGACGCAAGACAATGTCCACTATTCACTAGACACAAGACAATGTTCACTATACACTATACATAAGACAATGACAACTATACACTAGTCACAAAATAATGACCACTATACACTAGACACAAGACAATGGCCACTATACAGTAGTCACAAGACAATGACCACTATACACTAGTCACAAGATAATGACCACTTTACACTAGATACAAGACAATGACCACCATACACTAGTGATAAGATAATGTTCACTATACACTAGACACAAGACAATGACCACTATACACTAGACACAAGACAATGTCCACTATACAGTAGTCACAAGACAATGACCACTATACACTAGTGACAAGATAATGTCCATTATACAGAACTCAAAGACCAATATACACTAGACACAAGACAATGACCACTATACACTAGACACAAGACAATGACCACTATACATTAGTCACAAGACAATGCCCACTATACACTTGTCACAAGAAAATGACCACTATACACTAGACACAAGACAATGACAACTATACACTAGACACAAGACAATGACCACTATACATTAGTCACAAGACATGGCCCACTATACACTTGACACAAGACAATGACCACTATACACTAGACACAAGACAATGACCATTATACACTAGACACAAGACAATGACCACTATACACTAGTCACAAGACAATGTCTACTATACACTAGACAGAAGACAATGACCACTAAACACTAGACACAAGACAATGACCACTATACACTAGTCACAAGACAATGACCATTATACACTAAACACAAGACAATGACCACTATACACTAGTCACAAGACAATGACCACTATACATTTCACACAAGACAATGACCACTATACACTAGTCACAGGACAATGTCCACTATACACTAGACACAAGCCAATGACCACTATACACTAGACACAAGACGATATCCACTATACACTAGACACAAGACAATGTCCACTATTCACTAGACAAAAGACAATGACCACTATACACTAGACACATGACAATGTCCACTATACACTAGACACAAGACAATGACCACTATACACTAAACACAAGACAATGGCCACTATACACTACACACACGACAATGTCCACTAAACACTAGACACAAGATAATGTCCACTATACACTTGTTACAAGACAGTGACCACTATACACTAGTTACAAGACAATGACCACTATACACTAGACACAAGACAATGACCACTATACACTAGACACAAGGAAATGTCCACTATACACTAGACACAAAACAATGACCACTATACATTAGTCACAAGACAATGACCACTATACACTAGACTTAAGACAATGACCACTATACACTAGACACAAGGCAATGTACACTATACACAAGTCACAAGACAATGTCCACTATACACAAGACAATGACCACTATACACTAGTCACAAGATAATGACCACTTTACACTAGATACAAGACAATGACCACCATACACTAGTGATAAGATAATGTTCACTATACACTAGGCACAAGACAATGACAACTATACACTAGACACAAGACAATGACCACTATACATTAGTCACAAGACAATGCCCACTATACACTTGACACAAGACAATGACCACTATACACTAGACACAAGACAATGACCATTATACACTAGACACAAGACAATGACCACTATACACTAGTCACAAGACAATGTCTACTATACACTAGACAGAAGACAATGACCACTATACACTAGACACAAGACAATGACCACTATACACTGGTCACAAGACAATGACCATTATACACAAAACACAAGACAATGACCACTATACACTAGTCACAAGACAATGACCACTATACATTTCACACAAGACAATGACCACTATACACTAGTCACAGGACAATGTCCACTATACACTAGACACAAGCCAATGACCACTATACACTAGACACAAGACGATATCCACTATACACTAGACACAAGACAATGTCCACTATTCACTAGACAAAAGACAATGACCACTATACACTAAACACAAGACAATGGCCACTATACACTACACACACGACAATGTCCACTAAACACTAGACACAAGATAATGTCCACTATACACTTGTTACAAGACAGTGACCACTATACACTAGTTACAAGACAATGACCACTATACACTAGACACAAGACAATGACCACTATACACTAGACACAAGGAAATGTCCACTATACACTAGACACAAAACAATGACCACTATACATTAGTCACAAGACAATGACCACTATACACTAGACTTAAGACAATGACCACTATACACTAGACACAAGGCAATGTCCACTATACACTAGTCACAAGACAATGTCCTCTATACACTAGACACAAGACAATGACCACTATACACTAGTCACAAGACAAGGTCCACTATACACTAGACACAAGACAATGGCCACTATACACTAGACACAAGACAATGACCACTATACACTTGACACAAGACAATGACCAATATACACTAGACATAAGACAATGACCATAATATACTAGACACAAGACAATGACAACTATACACTAGTCACAAGACAATGACCACTATACACTTGACACAAGACAATGACCACTGTACACTAGATACAAGACAATGACCACTATACACTAGACACAAGACAATGACCACTATACACTTGACACAAGACAATGACCACTATACACTAGACATAAGACAATGACCATAATATACTAGACACAAGACAATGACAACTATACACTAGTCACATGACAATGACCACTATACACAAGGCACAAGACAATGTCCAATATTAACTAGACACAGGACAATGACCACTATATACTAGTTTCAAGACAATGACCACTATACACTAGACACAAGACAATGACCACTATACATTAGTCACAAGACAAAGTCAACTATTTACTTGACACAAAACAATGACCACTATACACTAGACACAACACAATGTCCACTATACACTAGACACAAGACAATGTCCACTATACACTATACACTAGACACAAGAAATTGTCCACTATACACTAGACACAAGACAATGACCACTATACACTAGACACATGCCAATGTCCACTATACACAAGACAATGACCATTATACACTAGTTACAAGACAATGACCACTATACACTATACACAAGAAAATGACCACTGTACACTAGACACAATACAATGACCACTATACACTAGACACAAGACAATAACCACTATACACTAGACACAAGATAATGGCCACTATACACTAGACACAAGACAATGACCTCAATATACTAGGCACATGACAATGACCACTATACACTAGACACAAGACAATGACCACTATACACTAGACACAAGACAATGACCACTATACACTAGTCAAAAGACAAATACCACTATACACTAGTCACAAGACAATGATCACTATACACTAGTCACAACACAATGTCCACTATACACTAGACAGAAGACAATGTCCACTATGCACTAGACATAGGACAATGACCACTATACAATAGTTATAAGACAATGACCACCATACACTAGACGCAAGACAATGTCCACTATTCACTAGACACAAGACAATGTTCACTATACACTATACATAAGACAATGACAACTATACACTAGTCACAAAATAATGACCACTATACACTAGACACAAGACAATGGCCACTATACAGTAGTCACAAGACAATGACCACTATACACTAGTCACAAGATAATGACCACTTTACACTAGATACAAGACAATGACCACCATACACTAGTGATAAGATAATGTTCACTATACACTAGACACAAGACAATGACCACTATACACTAGACACAAGACAATGTCCACTATACAGTAGTCACAAGACAATGACCACTATACACTAGTGACAAGATAATGTCCATTATACAGAACTCAAAGACCAATATACACTAGACACAAGACAATGACCACTATACACTAGACACAAGACAATGACCACTATACATTAGTCACAAGACAATGCCCACTATACACTTGTCACAAGAAAATGACCACTATACACTAGACACAAGACAATGACAACTATACACTAGACACAAGACAATGACCACTATACATTAGTCACAAGACATGGCCCACTATACACTTGACACAAGACAATGACCACTATACACTAGACACAAGACAATGACCATTATACACTAGACACAAGACAATGACCACTATACACTAGTCACAAGACAATGTCTACTATACACTAGACAGAAGACAATGACCACTAAACACTAGACACAAGACAATGACCACTATACACTAGTCACAAGACAATGACCATTATACACTAAACACAAGACAATGACCACTATACACTAGTCACAAGACAATGACCACTATACATTTCACACAAGACAATGACCACTATACACTAGTCACAGGACAATGTCCACTATACACTAGACACAAGCCAATGACCACTATACACTAGACACAAGACGATGTCCACTATACACTAGACACAAGACAATGTCCACTATTCACTAGACACAAGACAATGACCACTATACACTAGACACATGACAATGTCCACTATACACTAGACACAAGACAATGACCACTATACACTAAACACAAGACAATGACCACTATACACTACACACACGACAATGTCCACTAAACACTAGACACAAGATAATGTCCACTATACACTAGTTAAAAGACAATGATCACTATACACTAGTTACAAGACAATGACCACTATACCCTAGACACAAGACAATGACCACTATACACTAGACACAAGGAAATGCCCACTATACACTTGACACAAGACAATGACCACTATACACTAGACACAAGACAATGACCATTATACACTAGACACAAGACAATGACCACTATACACTAGTCACAAGACAATGTCTACTATACACTAGACAGAAGACAATGACCACTATACACTAGACACAAGACAATGACCACAATACACTAAACACAAGACAATGACCATTATACACTAGACACAAAACAATGACCACTATACACTAGACACAAGACAATGACCACTATACACTAAACAGAAGACAATGACCACTATACACTAGACACAAGGCAATGTCCACTATACACTAGTCACAAGACAATGTCCTCTATACACTAGACACAAGAATATGACCACTATACACTAGTCACAAGACAATGTCCACTATACACTAGACACAAGACAATGACCACTATACACTAGACACAAGACAATGACCACTATACACTTGACACAAGACAATGACCAGTATATACTAGACATAAGACAATGACCATAATATACTAGACACAAGACAATGACAACTATACACTAGTCACAAGACAATGACCACTATACACTTGACACAAGACAATGACCACTGTACACTAGACACAAGACAATGACCACTATACACTAGACACAAGACAATGTTCACTATACACTTGACACAAGACAATGACCACTATACACTAGACATAAGACAATGACCATAATATACTAGACACAAGACAATGACAACTATACACTAGTCACAAGGCAATGACCACTATACACAAGGCACAAGACAATGTCCAATATTAACTAGACACAGGACAATGACCACTATATACTAGTTTCAAGACAATGACCACTATACACTAGACACAAGACAATGACCACTATACATTAGTCACAAGACAAAGTCAACTATTTACTTGACACAAAACAATGACCACTATACACTAGACACAACACAATGTCCACTATACACTAGACACAAGACAATGTCCACTATACCCTATACACTAGACACAAGAAATTGTCCACTATACACTAGACACAAGACAATGACCACTATACACTAGACACATGCCAATGTCCACTATACACAAGACAATGACCATTATACACTAGTTACAAGACAATGACCACTATACACTATACACAAGAAAATGACCACTGTACACTAGACACAATACAATGACCACTATACACTAGACACAAGACAATAACCACTATACACTAGACACAAGATAATGGCCACTATACACTAGACACAAGACAATGACCTCAATATACTAGGCACATGACAATGACCACTATACACTAGACACAAGACAATGACCACTATACACTAGACACAAGACAATGACCACTATACACTAGTCAAAAGACAAATACCACTATACACTAGTCACAAGACAATGATCACTATACACTAGTCACAACACAATGTCCACTATACACTAGACAGAAGACAATGTCCACTATGCACTAGACATAGGACAATGACCACTATACAATAGTTATAAGACAATGACCACCATACACTAGACGCAAGACAATGTCCACTATTCACTAGACACAAGACAATGTTCACTATACACTATACATAAGACAATGACAACTATACACTAGTCACAAAATAATGACCACTATACACTAGACACAAGACAATGGCCACTATACAGTAGTCACAAGACAATGACCACTATACACTAGTCACAAGATAATGACCACTTTACACTAGATACAAGACAATGACCACCATACACTAGTGATAAGATAATGTTCACTATACACTAGACACAAGACAATGACCACTATACACTAGACACAAGACAATGTCCACTATACAGTAGTCACACGACAATGACCACTATACACTAGTGACAAGATAATGTCCATTATACAGAACTCAAAGACCAATATACACTAGACACAAGACAATGACCACTATACACTAGACACAAGACAATGACCACTATACATTAGTCACAAGACAATGCCCACTATACACTTGTCACAAGAAAATGACCACTATACACTAGACACAAGACAATGACAACTATACACTAGACACAAGACAATGACCACTATACATTAGTCACAAGACAATGCCCACTATACACTTGACACAAGACAATGACCACTATACACTAGACACAAGACAATGACCATTATACACTAGACACAAGACAATGACCACTATACACTAGTCACAAGACAATGTCTACTATACACTAGACAGAAGACAATGACCACTAAACACTAGACACAAGACAATGACCCCTATACACTAGTCACAAGACAATGACCATTATACACTAAACACAAGACAATGACCACTATACACTAGTCACAAGACAATGACCACTATACATTTCACACAAGACAATGACCACTATACACTAGTCACAGGACAATGTCCACTATACACTAGACACAAGCCAATGACCACTATACACTAGACACAAGACGATGTCCACTATACACTAGACACAAGACAATGTCCACTATTCACTAGACACAAGACAATGACCACTATACACTAGACACATGACAATGTCCACTATACACTAGACACAAGACAATGACCACTATACACTAAACACAAGACAATGACCACTATACACTACACACACGACAATGTCCACTAAACACTAGACACAAGATAATGTCCAGTATACACTAGTTAAAAGACAATGATCACTATACACTAGTTACAAGACAATGACCACTATACCCTAGACACAAGACAATGACCACTATACACTAGACACAAGGAAATGCCCACTATACACTTGACACAAGACAATGACCACTATACACTAGACACAAGACAATGACCATTATACACTAGACACAAGACAATGACCACTATACACTAGTCACAAGACAATGTCTACTATACACTAGACAGAAGACAATGACCACTATACACTAGACACAAGACAATGACCACAATACACTAAACACAAGACAATGACCATTATACACTAGACACAAAACAATGACCACTATACACTAGACACAAGACAATGACCACTATACACTAAACACAAGACAATGACCACTATACACTAGACACAAGGCAATGTCCACTATACACTAGTCACAAGACAATGTCCTCTATACACTAGACACAAGACAATGACCACTATACACTAGTCACAAGACAATGTCCACTATACACTAGACACAAGACAATGACCACTATACACTAGACACAAGACAATGACCACTATACACTTGACACAAGACAATGACCAGTATATACTAGACATAAGACAATGACCATAATATACTAGACACAAGACAATGACAACTATACACTAGTCACAAGACAATGACCACTATACACTTGACACAAGACAATGACCACTGTACACTAGACACAAGACAATGACCACTATACACTAGACACAAGACAATGTTCACTATACACTTGACACAAGACAATGACCACTATACACTAGACATAAGACAATGACCATAATATACTAGACACAAGACAATGACAACTATACACTAGTCACAAGGCAATGACCACTATACACAAGGCACAAGACAATGTCCAATATTAACTAGACACAAGACAATGACCACTATATACTAGTTTCAAGACAATGACCACTATACACTAGACACAAGACAATGACCACTATACATTAGTCACAAGACAAAGTCAACTATTTACTAGACACAAAACAATGACCACTATACACTAGACACAAGACAATGTCCACTATACACTAAACACAAGACAATGTCCACTATACACTATACACTAGACACAAGAAATTGTCCACTATACACTAGACACAAGACAATGACCACTATACACTAGACACATGCCAATGTCCACTATACACAAGACAATGACCATTATACACTAGTTACAAGACAATGACCACTATACACTATACACAAGAAAATGACCACTGTACACTAGACACAATACAATGACCACTATACACTAGACACAAGACAATAACCACTATACACTAGACACAAGACAATGGCCACTATACACTAGACACAAGACAATGACCACAATATACTAGGCACATGACAATGACCACTATACACTAGACACAAGACAATGACCACTATACACTAGACACAAGACAATGACCACTATACACTAGTTAAAAGACAAATACCACTATACACTAGTCACAAGACAATGATTACTATACACTAGTCACAACACAATGTCCACTATGCACTAGACATACGACAATGACCACTATGCAATAGTTATAAGACAATGACCACCATACACTAGACGCAAGACAATGTTCACTATTCACTAGACACAAGACAATGTTCACTATACACTATACATAAGACAATGACAAATATACACTAGTCACAAAATAATGACCACTATACACTAGACACAAGACAATGGCCACTATACAGTAGTCACAAGACAATGACCACTATACACTAGCCACAAGATAATGACCACTTTACACTAGATACAAGACAATGACCACCATACACTAGTGATAAGATAATGTTCACTATACACTAGACACAAGACAATGACCACTATACACTAGACACAAGATAATGTCCACTATACAGTAGTCACAAGACAATGACCACTATACACTAATCACAAGACAATGACCACTATACACTAGACACAATACAATGACCATTATACACTAGACTCAAGACAATGACCACTATACACAAGTCACAGGACAATGTCCACTATACACTAGACACAAGACAATGACCACTATACACTAGAAACATGACAATGACCACCATACACTAGACACAAGACAATGACCACTATACAGTAGTCACAAGACAATGTCCACTATACATTTGACACAAGACAATAACAACTATATACTAGACACAAGGCAATGACCACTATACACTAGACACAAGACAATGACCACTATACATTTCACACAAGACAAAGACCACTATACACTAGTCACAGGACAATGTCCACTATACACTAGACACAAGCCAATGACCACTATACACTAGACACAAGACGATTTCCACTATACACTAGACAAAAGACAATGTCCACTATTCACTAGACACAAGACAATGACCACTATACACTAGACACCTGACAATGTCCACTATACACTAGACACAAGACAATGACCACTATACACTAAACACAAGACAATGACCACTATACACTATACACACGACAATGTCCACTAAACACTAGACACAAGATAATGTCCACTATACACTAGTTACAAGACAATGACCACTATACGCTAGTTACAAGACAATGACCACTATACACTAGACACAAGACAATGACCACTATACACTAGACAGAAGGAAATGTCCACTATACACCAGACACAAAACAATGACCACTATACACTAGACACAAGGCAATGTACACTATACACTAGTCACAAGACAATGTCCACTATACACTAGACAAAAGACAATGACCACTATACACTAGTCACAAGACAATGTCCACTATACACTAGACACAAGACAATGACCACTATACACTAGACACAAGACAATGACCACTATACACTTGACACAAGACAATGACCACTATACACTAGACATAAGACAATGACCATAATATACTAGACACAAGACAATGACAACTATACACTAGTTACAAGACAATGACCACTATACACTAGACACAAGACAATGTACACTATTCACTTGACACAAGACAATGACCACTATACACTAGACACAAGACAATGTCCACTATACACTAGACACAAGACAATGTCCACTATACACTAGACACAAAACAATGACCACTATACACTAGTCACAAGACAATGTCCACTATACACACGACAATGACCACAATACACTAGACACAAGACAATGACCACTATACACTAGACACAAGACAATGACCACTGTACACAAGTCACAAGACAATGTCCACTATACACAAGACAATGACCACTATACACTAGTCACAAGATAATGACCACTTTACACTAGATACAAGACAATGACCACCATACACTAGTGATAAGATAATGTTCACTATACACTAGACACAAGACAATGACCACTATACACTAGACACAAGACAATGACCACTATACATTAGTCACAAGACAATGCCCACTATACACTTGACACAAGAAAATCACTATACACTAGACACAAGGCAATGACCATTATACACTAGACACAAGACAATGACCATTATACACTAGACACAAGACAATGACCACTATACACTAATCACAAGACAATGACCACTATGCACTAGACACAATACAATGACCATTATACACTAGACTCAAGACAATGACCACTATACACAAGTCACAGGACAATGTCCACTATACACTAGACACAAGACAATGACCACTATACACTAGAAACAAGACAATGACCACCATACACTAGACACAAGACAATGACCACTATACACTAGTCCCAAGACAATGTCCACTATACATTTGACACAAGACAATAACAACTATACACTAGACACAAGGCAATGACCACTATACACTAGACACAAGACAATGACCACTATACATTTCACACAAGACAAAGACCACTATACACTAGTCACAGGACAATGTCCACTATACACTAGACACAAGCCAATGACCACTATACACTAGACACAAGACGATGTCCACTATACACTAGACAAAAGACAATGTCCACTATTCACTAGACACAAGACAATGACCACTATACACTAAACACAAGACAATGACCACTATACACTACACACACGACAATGTCCACTAAACACTAGACACAATATAATGTCCACTATACACTAGTTACAAGACAATGACCACTATACACTAGACACAAGGAAATGTCCACTATACACCAGACACAAAACAATGACCACTATACATTAGTCACAAGACAATGACCACTATACACTAGTCACAAGACAATGAACACTATACACTAGACACAAGGCAATGTACACTATACACTAGTCACAAGACAATGTCCACTATACACTAGACACAAGACAATGACCACTATACACTAGTCACAAGACAATGTCCACTATACACTAGACACAAGACAATGACCACTAGACACAAGACAATGACCACTATACACTTGACACAAGACAATGACCACTATACACTAGACATAAGACAATGACCATAATATACTAGACACAAGACAATGACAACTATACACTAGTCACAAGAATATGACCACTATACACTAGACACAAGACAATGTACACTATTCACTTGACACAAGACAATGACCACTATACACTAGACACAAGACAATGTCCATTATACACAAGACACAAGGCAATGTCCACTATAAACTAGACACAAAACAATGACCACTATACACTAGTCACAAGACAATGTCCACTATACACACGACAATGACCACTATACACTAGACACAAGACAATGACCACTATACACTAGACACAAGACAATGACCACTATACACTAGTCACAGGACAATGTCCACTATACACTAGACACAAGACAATGACCACTATACACTAGACACAATACAATGACCACTATACACTAGACACAAGGCAATGTACACTATACACAAGTCACAAGACAATGTCCACTATACACAAGACAATGACCACTATACACTAGTCACAAGATAATGACCACTTTACACTAGATACAAGACAATGACCACCATACACTAGTGATAAGATAATGTTCACTATACACTAGACACAAGACAATGACCACTATACACTAGACACAAGACAATGACCACTATACATTAGTCACAAGACAATGCCCACTATACACTTGACAAAAAACAATGACCACTATACACTAGACACAAGACAATGACCATTATACACTAGACACAAGACAATGAACTGTATACACTAGTCACAAGACAATGTCCACTATACACTAGACAGAAGACAATGACCACTATACACTAGACACAAGACAATGACCACTATACACTAGTCACAAGACAATGACAATCATACACTAAACACAAGACAATGACCACTATACACTAGTCACAAGACAATGACCACTATACATTTCACACAAGACAATGACCACTATACACTAGTCACAGGAAAATGTCCACTATACACTAGACACAAGACAATGACCACTATACACTAGACACATGACAATGTCCACTATACACTAGACAAAAGACAATGACCACTATACACTAAACACAAGACAATGACCACTATACACTACACACACGACAATGTCCACTAAACACTAGACACAAGATAATGTCCACTATACACTAGTTACAAGACAATGACCACTATACACTAGACACAAGACAATGACCACTATACACTAGACACAATACAATGACCACTATACACTAGACACAAGGCAATGTACACTATACACAAGTCACAAGACAATGTCCACTATACACAAGACAATGACCACTATACACTAGTCACAAGATAATGACCACTTTTCACTAGATACAAGACAATGACCACCATACACTAGTGATAAGATAATGTTCACTATACACTAGACACAAGACAATGACCACTATACACTAGACACAAGACAATGACCACTATACATTAGTCACAAGACAATGTCCACCATACACTTGACACAAGACAATGACCACTATTCACTAGACACAAGACAATGACCATTATACACTAGACACAAGACAATGACCATTATACACTAGACACAAGACAATGACCACTATACACTAGTCACTAGACAATGACCACTATACACTAGACACAAGACAATGACCATTATACACTAGACTCAAGACAATGACCACTATACACTAGTCACAGGACAATGTCCACTATGCACTAGGCACATGACAATGACCACTATACACTTGACACAAGACAATGACCACTATACACTAAAAACAAGACAATGACCCCCATACACTAGACACAAGACAATGACCACTATACACTAGTCACAAGACAATGTCCACTATACATTTGACACAACACAATACCAACTATACACTAGACACAAGGCAATGACCGCTATACACTAGACACAAGATAATGACCACTATGCATTTCACACAAGACAATGACCACTATACACTAGTCACAGGACAATGTCCACTATACACTAGACACAAGCCAATGACCACTATACACTAGACACAAGACGATGTCCACTATACACTAGACAAAAGACAATGTCCACTATTCACTAGACACAAGACAATGACCACTATACACTAGACACATGACAATGTCCACTATACCTTAGAGACAAGACAATGACCACTATACACAAAACACAAGACAATGACCACTATACACTACACACACGACAATGTCCACTTAACACTAGACGCAAGATAATGTCCACTATACACTAGTTACACGACAATGACCACTATACACTAGTTACAAGACAATGACCACAATACACTAGACACAAGACAATGACCACTATACACTAGACACAAGGAAATGTCCACTATACACCAGACACAAAGCAATGACCACTATACATTAGTCACAAGACAATGACCACTATACACTAGTCACAAGACAATGAACACTATACACTAGACACAAGGCAATGTCCACTATACACTGGTCACAAGACAATGTCCACTATACACTAGACACAAGACAATGACCACTATACATTTCACACAAGACAATGACCACTATACACTAGTCACAGGACAATGTCCACTATACACTAGACACAAGCCAATGACAACTATACACTAGACACAAGACGATGTCCACTATACACTAGACAAAAGACAATGTCCACTATTCACTAGACACAAGACAATGACCACTATACACTAGACACATGACAATGTCCACTATACACTAGACACAAGACAATGACCACTATACACTAAACACAAGACAATGACCACTATACACTACACACACGACAATGTCCACTAAACACTAGACACAAGTTAATGTCCACTATACACTAGTTACAAGACAATGACCACTATACACTAGTTACATGACAATGACCACTATACACTAGACACAAGACAAGGGCCACTATACTCTAGACACAAGGAAATGTCCACTATACACCAGACACAAAACAATGACCACAATACATTAGTCACAAGACAATGACCACTATACACTAGTCACAAGACAATGAACACTATACACTAGACACAAGGCAATGTCCGCTATACACTAGTCACAAGACAATGTCCACTATACATTAGACACAAGACAATGACCACTATACACTAGTCACAAGACAATGTCCACTATACACTAGACACAAGACAATGTCCACTATACACTAGACACAAGACAATGACCACTATACACTTGACACAAGACAATGACCACTATACACTAGACATAAGACAATGACCATAATATACTAGACACAAGACAATGACAACTATACACTAGTCACAAGACAATGATCACTATACACTAGACACAAGACAATGTACACTATTCTTTTGACACAAGACAATGACCACTATACACTAGACACAAGACAATGTCCACTATACACTAGACACAAGACAATGTCCACTATACACTAGACACAAAATAATGACCACTATACACTAGTCACATGACAATGTCCACTATACACAAGTCACAAGACAATGTCCACTATACACACGACAATGACCACTATACACTAGACACAAGACAATGACCACTATACACTAGACACAAGACAATGACCACTATACACTAGTCACAGGACAATGTCCACTATACACTAGACACAAGACAATGACCACTATACACTAGACACAATACAATGACCACTATACACTAGACACAAGGCAATGTACACTATACACAAGTCACAAGACAATGTCCACTATACACAAGACAATGACCACTATACACTAGTCACAAGATAATGACCACTTTACACTAGATACAAGACAATGACCACCATACACTAGTGATAAGATAATGTTCACTATACATTAGACACAAGACAATGACCACTATACACTAGACACAAGACAATGACCACTACACATTAGTCACAAGACAATGCCCACTATACACTTGACATACGACAATGACCACTATACACTAGACACAAGACAATGACCATTATACACTAGACACAAGACAATGACCACTATACACTAGTCACAAGACAATGTCCACTATACACTAGACAGAAGACAATGACCACTATACACAAGACACAAGACAATGACCACTATACACTAGTCACAAGACAATGACCATTATTCACTAAACACAAGACAATGACCACTATACACTAGTCACAAGACAATGACCACTATACATTTCACACAAGACAATGACCACTATACACTAGTCACAGGACAATGACCACCATACACTAGTGATAAGATAATGTCCACTATACACTAGACAAAAGACAATGTCCACTATTCACTAGACACAAGACAATGACCACTATACACTAGACACATGACAATGTCCACTATACACTAGAGACAAGACAATGACCACTATACACAAAACACAAGACAATGACCACTATACACTACACACACGACAATGTCCACTTAACACTAGACGCAAGATAATGTCCACTATACACTAGTTACACGACAGTGACCACTATACACTAGTTACAAGACAATGACCACAATACACTAGACACAAGACAATGACCACTATACACTAGACACAAGGAAATGTCCACTATACACCAGACACAAAGCAATGACCACTATACATTAGTCACAAGACAATGACCACTATACACTAGTCACAAGACAATGAACACTATACACTAGACACAAGGCAATGTCCACTATACACTGGTCAAAAGACAATGTCCACTATACACTAGACACAAGACAATGACCACTATACATTTCACACAAGACAATGACCACTATACACTAGTCACAGGACAATGTCCACTATACACTAGACACAAGCCAATGACAACTATACACTAGACACAAGACGATGTCCACTATACACTAGACAAAAGACAATGTCCACTATTCACTAGACACAAGACAATGACCACTATACACTAGACACATGACAATGTCCACTATACACTAGACACAAGACAATGACCACTATACACTAAACACAAGACAATGACCACTATACACTACACACACGACAATGTCCACTAAACACTAGACACAAGTTAATGTCCACTATACACTAGTTACAAGACAATGACCACTATACACTAGTTACATGACAATGACCACTATACACTAGACACAAGACAAGGGCCACTATACTCTAGACACAAGGAAATGTCCACTATACACCAGACACAAAACAATGACCACAATACATTAGTCACAAGACAATGACCACTATACACTAGTCACAAGACAATGAACACTATACACTAGACACAAGGCAATGTCCGCTATACACTAGTCACAAGACAATGTCCACTATACATTAGACACAAGACAATGACCACTATACACTAGTCACAAGACAATGTCCACTATACACTAGACACAAGACAATGTCTACTATACACTAGACACAAGACAATGACCACTATACACTTGACACAAGACAATGACCACTATACACTAGACATAAGACAATGACCATAATATACTAGACACAAGACAATGACAACTATACACTAGTCACAAGACAATGATCACTATACACTAGACACAAGACAATGTACACTATTCTTTTGACACAAGACAATGACCACTATACACTAGACACAAGACAATGTCCACTATACACTAGACACAAGACAATGTCCACTATACACTAGACACAAAATAATGACCACTATACACTAGTCACATGACAATGTCCACTATACACAAGTCACAAGACAATGTCCACTATACACACGACAATGACCACTATACACTAGACACAAGACAATGACCACTATACACTAGACACAAGACAATGACCACTATACACTAGTCACAGGACAATGTCCACTATACACTAGACACAAGACAATGACCACTATACACTAGACACAATACAATGACCACTATACACTAGACACAAGGCAATGTACACTATACACAAGTCACAAGACAATGTCCACTATACACAAGACAATGACCACTATACACTAGTCACAAGATAATGACCACTTTACACTAGATACAAGACAATGACCACCATACACTAGTGATAAGATAATGTTCACTATACATTAGACACAAGACAATGACCACTATACACTAGACACAAGACAATGACCACTACACATTAGTCACAAGACAATGCCCACTATACACTTGACATACGACAATGACCACTATACACTAGACACAAGACAATGACCATTATACACTAGACACAAGACAATGACCACTATACACTAGTCACAAGACAATGTCCACTATACACTAGACAGAAGACAATGACCACTATACAAGAGACACAAGACAATGACCACTATACACTAGTCACAAGACAATGACCATTATTCACTAAACACAAGACAATGACCACTATACACTAGTCACAAGACAATGACCACTATACATTTCACACAAGACAATGACCACTATACACTAGTCACAGGACAATGACCACCATACACTAGTGATAAGATAATGTCCACTATACACTAGACACAAGACAATGTCCACTATTCACTAGACACAAGACAATGACCACTATACACTAGACACATGACAATGTCCACTATACACTAGACACAAGACAATGACCACTATACACAAAACACAAGACAATGACCACTATACACAAAACACAAGACAATGACCACTATACACTACACACACGACAATGTCCACTTAACACTAGACGCAAGATAATGTCCACTATACACTAGTTACAAGACAATGACCACTATACACTTGTTACAAGACAATGACCACAATACACTAGACACAAGACAATGACCACTATACACTAGACACAAGGAAATGTCCACTATACACCAGACACAAAACAATGACCACTATACATTAGTCACAAGACAATGACCACTATACACTAGTCACAAGACAATGAACACTATACACTAGACACAAGGCAATGTCCACTATACACCAGTCACAAGACAATGTCCACTATACACTAGACACAAGACAATGACCACTATACATTTCACACAAGACAATGACCACTATACACTAGACACAATACAATGACCACTATACACTAGACACAAGGCAATGTACACTATACACAAGTCACAAGACAATGTCTGCTATACACAAGACAATGACCACTATACACTAGACACATGACAATGTCCACTATACACTAGACCCAAGACAATGACCACTATACACTAAACACAAGACAATGACCACTATACACTACACACACGACAATGTCCACTAAACACTAGACACAAGATAATGTCCACTATACACTAGTTACAAGACAATGACCTCTATACACTAGTTACAAGACAATGACCACTATAAACTAGACACAAGACAATGACCACTATACACTAGACACAAGGAAATGTCCACTATACACCAGACACAAAACAATGACCACTATACATTAGTCACAAGACAATGACCACTATACACTAGTCACAAGACAATGAACACTATACACTAGACACAAGGCAATGTCCACTATACACTAGTCACAAGACAATGTCCACTATACACTAGACACAAGACAATGACCACTATACATTTCACACAAGACAATGACCACAATACACTAGTCACAAGACAATGACCACTATACACTAGTCACAAGACAATGTCCACTATACACTTGACACAAGACAATGACCACTATACACTAGACATAAGACAATGACCATAATATACTAGACACAAGACAATGACAACTATTCACTAGTCACAAGACAATGATCACTATACACTAGACACAAGACAATGTACACTATTCATTTGACACAAGACAATGACCACTATACACTAGTCACATGACAATGTCCACTATACACAAGTCACAAGACAATGTCCACTATACACACGACAATGACCACTATACACTAGACACAAGACAATGACCACTATACACTAGACACAAGACAATGACCACTATACACTAGTCACATGACAATGTCCACTATACACAAGTCACAAGACAATGTCCACTATACACACGACAATGACCACTATACACTAGACACAAGACAATGACCACTATACACTAGACACAAGACAATGACCACTATACACTAGTCACAGGACAATGTCCACTATACACTAGACACAAGACAATGACCACTATACACTAGACACAATACAATGACCACTATACACTAGACACAAGGCAATGTACACTATACACAAGTCACAAGACAATGTCTGCTATACACAAGACAATGACCACTATACACTAGTCACAAGATAATGACCACTTTACACTACATACAAGACAATGACCACCATACACTAGTGATAAGATAATGTTCACTATACACTAGACACAAGACAATGTCCACTATACACTAGACACAAGACAATGTCCACTATACACTAGACACAAAACAATGACCACTATACACTAGTCACATGACAATGTCCACTATACACAAGTCACAAGACAATGTCCACTATACACACGACAATGACCACTATACACTAGACACAAGACAATGACCACTATACACTAGACACAAGACAATGACCACTATACACTAGTCACAGGACAATGTCCACTATACACTAGACACAAGACAATGACCACTATACACTAGACACAATACAATGACCACTATACACTAGACACAAGGCAATGTACACTATACACAAGTCACAAGACAATGTCTGCTATACACAAGACAATGACCACTATACACTAGTCACAAGATAATGACCACTTTACACTACATACAAGACAATGACCACCATACACTAGTGATAAGATAATGTTCACTATACACTAGACACAAGACAATGACCACTATACACTAGACACAAGACAATGACCACTACACATTAGTCACAAGACAATGCCCACTATACACTTGACACAAGACAATGACCACTATACACTAGACACAAGACAATGACCATTATACACTAGACACAAGACAATGACCACTATACACTAGTCACAAGACAATGTCTACTATACACTAGACAGAAGACAATGACCACTATACACGAGACACAAGACAATGACCACTATACACTAGTCACAAGACAATGACCATTATACACTAAACACAAGACAATGACCACTATACACTAGTCACAAGACAATGACCACTATACATTTCACACAAGACAATGACCACTATACACTAGTCACAGGACAATGACCACCATACACTAGTGATAAGATAATGTCCACTATACACTAGTGATAAGATAATGTCCACTATACACTAGACACAAGACAATGTCCACTATTCACTAGACACAAGACAATGACCACTATACACTAGACACATGACAATGTCCACTATACACTAGACACAAGACAATGACCACTATACACTAAACACAAGACAATGACCACTATACACTACACACACGACAATGTCCACTAAACACTAGACACAAGATAATGTCCACTATACACTAGTTACAAGACAATGACCACTATACACTAGTTACAAGACAATGACCACTATACACTAGACACAAGACAATGACCACTATACACTAGACACAAGGAAATGTCCACTATACACTAGACACAAAACAATGACCACTATACATTAGTCACAAGACAATGACCACTATACACTAGACTTAGGACAATGACCACTATACACTAGACACAAGGCAATGTCCACTATACACTAGTCACAAGACAATGTCCTCTATACACTAGACAGAAGACAATGACCACTATACACTAGTCACAAGACAATGTCCACTATACACTAGACACAAGACAATGACCACTATACACTAGACACAAGACAATGACCACTATACACTAGACATAAGACAATGACCACTATACACTAGACATAAGACAATGACCAAAATATACTAGGCACATGACAATGACCACTATACACTAGACACAAAACAATGACCACTATACACTAGTCAAAAGACAAATATCACTATACACTAGTCACAAGACAATGATCACTATACACTAGTCACAACACAATGTCCACTATACACTAGACAGAAGAAAATGTCCACTATAAACTAGACATAAGACAATGACCACTATACAATAGTTACAAGACAATGACCACTATACACTAGACGCAAGACAATGTCCACTATTCACTAGACACAAGACAATGACCACTATACATTTCACACAAGACAATGACCACTATACACTAGTCACAGGACAATGACCACCATACACTAGTGATAAGATAATGTCCACTATACACTAGACACAAGACAATGTCCACTATTCACTAGACACAAGACAATGACCACTATACATTTCACACAAGACAATGACCACTATACACTAGTCACAGGACAATGTCCACTATACATTAGACACAAGCCAATGACCACTATACACTAGACACAAGACGATGTCCACTATACACTAGACAAAAGACAATGTCCACTATTCACTAGACACAAGACAATGACCACTATACACTAGACACATGACAATGTCCACTATACACTAGACACAAGACAATGACCACTATACACTAAACACAAGACAATGACCCCTATACACTACACACACGACAATGTCCACTAAACACTAGACACAAGATAATGTCCACTATACACTAGTTACAAGACAATGACCACTATACACTAGTTACAAGACAATGACCACTATACACTAGACACAAGACAATGACCACTATACTCTAGACACAAGGAAATGTCCACTATACACCAGACACAAAACAATGACCACTATACATTAGTCACAAGACAATGACCACTATACACTAGTCACAAGACAATGAACACTATACACTAGACACAAGGCAATGTCCGCTATACACTAGTCACAAGACAATGTCCACTATACATTAGACACAAGACAATGACCACTATACACTAGTCACAAGACAATGTCCACTATACACTTGACACAAGACAATGACCACTATACACTAGACATAAGACAATGACCATAATATACTAGACACAAGACAATGACAACTATACACTAGTCACAAGACAATGATCACTATACACTAGACACAAGACAATGTACACTATTCATTTGACACAAGACAATGACCACTATACACTAGACACAAGACAATGTCCACTATACACTAGACACAAAACAATGACCACTATACACTAGTCACATGACAATGTCCACTATACACAAGTCACAAGACAATGTCCACTATACACACGACAATGACCACTATACACTAGACACAAGACAATGACCACTATACACTAGACACAAGACAATGACCACTATACACTAGTCACAGGACAATGACCACCATACACTAGTGATAAGATAATGTCCACTATACACTAGACACAAGACAATGTCCACTATTCACCAGACACAAGACAATGACCACTATACACTAGACACATGACAATGTCCACTATACACTAGACACAAGACAATGACCAATATACACTAAACACAAGACAATGACCACTATACACTACACACACGACAATGTCCACTAAACACTAGACATAAGATAATGTCCACTATACACTAGTTACAAGACAATGACTACTATACACTAGACATAAGACAATGACCACTATACACTAGACACAAGACAATGACCACAATATACTAGGCACATGACAATGACCACTATACACTAGACACAAAACAATGACCACTATACACTAGTCAAAAGACAAATATCACTATACACTAGTCACAAGACAATGATCACTATACACTAGTCACAACACAATGTCCACTATACACTAGACAGAAGAAAATGTCCACTATGCACTAGACATAAGACAATGACCACTATACAATAGTTACAAGACAATGACCACTATACACTAGACGCAAGACAATGTCCACTATTCACTAGACACAAGACAATGTTCACTATACACTATACATAAGACAATGACAACTATACACTAGTCACAAAATAATGACCACTAGACACAAGACAATGACCACTATACAGTAGTCACAAGAGAATGACCACTATACACTAGACACAATACAATGACCACTATACTCTAGACACAAGACAATGTACACTATACACAAGTCACAAGACAATGTCCACTATACACAAGACAATGACCACTATACACTAGTCACAAAATAATGATCACTTTACACTAGATACAAGACAATGACCACCATACACTAGTGATAAGATAATGTTCACTGTACACTAGACACAAGACAATGACCACTATACACTAGACACAAAACAATGTCCACTATACAGTAGTCACAAGACAATGACCACTATACACTAGTGACAAGACAATGTCCATTATACAGAACTCAATGACCACTATACACTAGACACAAGACAATGACCACTATACACTAGACACAAGACAATGACCACTATACATTAGTTACAAGACAATGCCCACTATACACTTGACACAAGACAATGACCACTATACACTAGACTTAAGACAATGACCACTATACACTAGACACAAGGCAATGTCCACTACACACTAGTCACAAGACAATGTCCTATATACACTAGACAGAAGACAATGACCACTATACACTAGTCACAAGACAATGTCCACTATACACTAGACACAAGACAATGACCACTATACACTAGACACAAGACAATGACCACTATACACTAGACACAAGACAATGACCACTATACACTAGTCACAGGACAATGTCCACTATACACTAGACACAAGACAATGACCACTATACACTAGACACAATACAATGACCACTATACACTAGACACAAGGCAATGTACACTGTACACAAGTCAGAAGACAATGTCCGCTATACACAAGACAATGACCACTATACACTAGTCACAAGATAATGACCACTTTACACTACATACAAGACAATGACCACCATACACTAGTGATAAGATAATGTTCACTATACACTAGACACAAGACAATGACCACTATACACTAGACACAAGACAATGACCACTACACATTAGTCACAAGACAATGCCCACTATACACTTGACACAAGACAATGACCACTATACACTAGACACAAGACAATGACCATTATACACTAGACACAAGACAATGACCACTATACACTAGTCACAAGACAATGTCCACTATACACTAGACAGAAGACAATGACCACTATACACGAGACACAAGACAATGACCACTATACACTAGTCACAAGACAATGACCATTATACACTAAACACAAGACAATGACCACTATACACTAGTCACAAGACACTGACCACTATACATTTCACACAAGACAATGACCACTATACACTAGTCACAGGACAATGACCACCATACACTAGTGATAAGATAATGTCCACTATACACTAGACACAAGACAATGTCCACTATTCATTAGACACAAGACAATGACCACTATACACTAGACACATGACAATGTCCACTATACACTAGACACAAGACAATGACCACTATACACTAAACACAAGACAATGACCACTATACACTACATACACGACAATGTCCACTAAACACTAGACACAAGATAATGTCCACTATACACTAGTTACAAGACAATGACCACTATACACTAGACACAAGACAATGACCACTATACACTAGACACAAGGAAATGTCCACTATACACTAGACACAAAACAATGACCACTATACATTAGTCACAAGACAATGACCACTATACACTAGACTTAGGACAATGACCACTATACACTAGACACAAGGCAATGTCCACTATACACTAGTCACAAGACAATGACCACTATACACTAGACACAAGACAATGACCACTATACACTAGACACAAGACAATGACCACTATACACTAGACACAAGACAATGACCACAATATACTAGGCACATGACAATGACCACTATACACTAGACACAAAACAATGACCACTATACACTAGTCAAAAGACAAATATCACTATACACTAGTCACAAGACAATGATCACTATACACTAGTCACAACACAATGTCCACATTACACTCGACAGAAGAAAATGTCCACTATGCACTAGACATAAGACAATGACCACTATACAATAGTTACAAGACAATGACCACTATACACTAGACGCAAGACAATGTCCACTATTCACTAGACACAAGACAATGTTCACTATACACTATACATAAGACAATGACAACTATACACTAGTCACAAAATAATGACCACTAGACACAAGACAATGACCACTATACAGTAGTCACAAGAGAATGACCACTATACACTAGACACAATACAATGACCACTATACACTAGACACAAGACAATGTACACTATACACAAGTCACAAGACAATGTCCACTATACACAAGACAATGACCACTATACACTAGTCACAAAATAATGATCACTTTACACTAGATACAAGACAATGACCACCATACACTAGTGATAAGATAATGTTCACTGTACACTAGACACAAGACAATGACCACTATACACTAGACACAAGACAATGTCCACTATACAGTAGTCACAAGACAATGACCACTATACACTAGTGACAAGACAATGTCCATTATACAGAACTCAATGACCACTATACACTAGACACAAGACAATGACCACTATACACAAGACAATGACCACTATACATTTGTTACAAGACAATGCCCACTATACACTTGACACAAGACAATGACCACTATACACTAGACACAAGACAATGACCATTATACACTAGACACAAGACAATGACCACTATACACTAGTCACAAGACAATGTCCACTATACACTAGACACAAGACAATGACCACTATACAATAGACACAAGACAATGACCACTATACACTAGACACAAGACAATGACCACTATACATTTCACACAAGACAATGACCACTATACACTAGTCACAGGACAATGTCCACTATACACTAGACACAAGACAATGACCACTATACACTAGACACAAGACGATGTCCACTATACACTAGACACAAGACAATGTCCGCTATTCACTAGACACAAGACAATGACCACTATACACTAGGCACATGACAATGTCCACTATACACTAGACACAAGACAATGACCACTATACACTAAACACAAGACAATGACCACTATACACTACACACACGACAGTGTCCACTAAACACTAGACACAAGATAATGTCCACTATACACTAGTTACAAGACAATGACCACTATACACTAGTTACAAGACAATGACCACTATACACTAGACACAAGACAATGACCACTATACACTAGACACATGACATTGTCCACTATACACAAGACAATGACCATTATACACTAGTTACAAGACAATGACCACAATACACTATACACAAGAAAATGACCACTGTACACTAGACACAATACAATGACCACTATACACTAGACACAAGACAATGACCACTATACACTAGACACAAGACAATGACCACTATACACTAGACACAAGACAATGACCACAATATACTAGGCACATGACAATGACCACTATACACTAGACACAAGACAATGACCACTATACACTAGACACAAAACAATGACCACTATACACTAGTCAAAAGACAAATACCACTATACACTAGTCACAAGACAATGATCGCTATACACTAGTCACAACACAATGTTTACTATACACTAGACAGAAGACAATGTCCACTATTTACTAGACACAAGACAATGTTCACTATACACTATACATAAGACAATGACAACTATACACTAGTCACAAAATAATGACCACTAGACACAAGACAATGACCACTATACAGTAGTCACAAGAGAATGACCACTATACACTAGACACAATACAATGACCACTATACACTAGACACAAGACAATGTACACTATACACAAGTCACAAGACAATGTCCACTATACACAAGACAATGACCACTATACACTAGTCACAAAATAATGATCACTTTACACTAGATACAAGACAATGACCACCATACACTAGTGATAAGATAATGTTCACTGTACACTAGACACAAGACAATGACCACTATACACTAGACACAAGACAATGTCCACTATACAGTAGTCACAAGACAATGACCACTATACACTAGTGACAAGACAATGTCCATTATACAGAACTCAATGACCACTATACACTAGACACAAGACAATGACCACTATACACAAGACAATGACCACTATACATTAGTTACAAGACAATGCCCACTATACACTTGACACAAGACAATGACCACTATACACTAGACACAAGACAATGACCATTATACACTAGACACAAGACAATGACCACTATACACTAGTCACAAGACAATGTACACTATACACTAGACACAAGACAATGACCACTATACAATAGACACAAGACAATGACCACTATACACTAGACACAAGACAATGACCACTATACATTTCACACAAGACAATGACCACTATACACTAGTCACAGGACAATGTCCACTATACACTAGACACAAGACAATGACCACTATACACTAGACACAAGACGATGTCCACTATACACTAGACACAAGACAATGTCCGCTATTCACTAGACACAAGACAATGACCACTATACACTAGGCACATGACAATGTCCACTATACACTAGACACAAGACAATGACCACTATACACTAAACACAAGACAATGACCACTATACACTACACACACGACAGTGTCCACTAAACACTAGACACAAGATAATGTCCACTATACACTAGTTACAAGACAATGACCACTATACAGTAGTTACAAGAGAATGACCACTATACACTAGACACAAGACAATGACCACTATACACTAGACACATGACATTGTCCACTATACACAAGACAATGACCATTATACACTAGTTACAAGACAATGACCACTATACACTATACACAAGAAAATGACCACTGTACACTAGACACAATACAATGACCACTATACACTAGACACAAGACAATGACCACTATACACTAGACACAAGACAATGACCACTATACACTAGACACAAGACAATGACCACAATATACTAGGCACATGACAATGACCACTATACACTAGACACAAGACAATGACCACTATACACTAGACACAAAACAATGACCACTATACACTAGTCAAAAGACAAATACCACTATACACTAGTCACAAGACAATGATCGCTATACACTAGTCACAACACAATGTTTACTATACACTAGACAGAAGACAATGTCCACTATGCAATAGACATAAGACAATGACCACTATACAATAGTTACATGATAATGACCACTATACACTAGACGCAAGACAATGTCCACTATTCACTAGACACAAGACAATGTTCACTATACACTATACATAAGACAATGACAACTATACACTAGTCACAAAATAATGACCACTAGACACAAGACAATGACCACTATACAGTAGTCACAAGAGAATGACCACTATACACTAGACACAATACAATGACCACTATACACTAGACACAAGACAATGTACACTATACACAAGTCACAAGACAATATCCACTATACACAAAACAATGACCACTATACACTAGTCACAAAATAATGACCACTTTACACTAGATACAAGACAATGACCACCATACACTAGTGATAAGATAATGTTCACTGTACACTAGACACAAGACAATGACCACTATACACTAGACACAAGACAATGTCCACTATACAGTAGTCACAAGACAATGACCACTATACACTAGTGACAAGACAATGTCTATTATACAGAACTCAATGACCACTATAAACTAGACACAAGACAATGACCACAATACACTAGACACAAAACAATGACCACTATACACTAGTCAAAAGAAAAATACCACTATACACTAGTCACAAGACAATGTTCACTATACACTAGTCACAACACAATGTCCACTATGCACTAGACAGAAGACAATGTCCACTATGCACTAGACATAAGACAATGACCACTATACAATAGTTACAAGACAATGACCACTATACACTAGACGCAAGACAATGTCCACTATTCACTAGACACAAGACAGTGTTCACTATACACTATACATAAGACAATGACCACTATACACTAGACACAAGACAATGACCACTATACACTAGTCACAGGACAATGTCCACTATACACTAGACACAAGACAATGACCACTATACACTAGACACAATACAATGACCACTATACACTAGACACAAGGCAATATACACTATACACAAGTCACAAGACAATGTCTGCTATACACAAGACAATGACCACTATACACTAGTCACAAGATAATGACCACTTTACACTACATACAAGACAATGACCACCATACACTAGTGATAAGATAATGTTCACTATACACTAGACACAAGACAATGACCACTATACACTAGACACAAGACAATGACCACTACACATTAGTCACAAGACAATGCCCACTATACACTTGACACAAGACAATGACCACTATACACTAGACACAAGACAATGACCATTATACACTTGACACAAGACAATGACCACTATACACTAGTCACAAGACAATGTCTACTATACACTAGACAGAAGACAATGACCACTATACACGAGACACAAGACAATGACCACTATACACTAGTCACAAGACAATGACCATTATACACTAAACACAAGACAATGACCACTATACACTAGTCACAAGACAATGACCACTATACATTTCACACAAGACAATGACCACTATACACTAGTCACAGGACAATGACCACCATACACTAGTGATAAGATAATGTCCACTATACACTAGTGATAAGATAATGTCCACTATACACTAGACACAAGACAATGTCCACTATTCACTAGACACAAGACAATGACCACTATACACTAGACACATGACAATGTCCACTATACACTAGACACAAGACAATGACCACTATACACTAAACACAAGACAATGACCACTATACACTACACACACGACAATGTCCACTAAACACTAGACACAAGATAATGTCCACTATACACTAGTTACAAGACAATGACCACTATACACTAGTTACAAGACAATGACCACTATACACTAGACACAAGACAATGACCACTATACACTAGACACAAGGAAATGTCCACCATACACTAGACACAAAACAATGACCACTATACATTAGTCACAAGACAATGACCACTATACACTAGACTTAGGACAATGACCACTATACACTAGACACAAGGCAATGTCCACTATACACTAGTCACAAGACAATGTCCTCTATACACTAGACAGAAGACAATGACCACTATACACTAGTCACAAGACAATGTCCACTATACACTAGACACAAGACAATGACCACTATACACTAGACACAAGACAATGACCACTATACACTAGACATAAGACAATGACCACTATACACTAGACACAAGACAATGACCACAATATACTAGGCACATGACAATGACCACTATACACTAGACACAAAACAATGACCACTATACACTAGTCAAAAGACAAATATCACTATACACTAGTCACAAGACAATGATCACTATACACTAGTCACAACACAATGTCCACTATACACTAGACAGAAGAAAATGTCCACTATGCACTAGACATCAGACAATGACCACTATACAATAGTTACAAGACAATGACCACTATACACTAGACGCAAGACAATGTCCACTATTCACTAGACACAAGACAATGACCACTATACATTTCACACAAGACAATGACCACTATACACTAGTCACAGGACAATGACCACCATACACTAGTGATAAGATAATGTCCACTATACACTAGACACAAGACAATGTCCACTATTCACTAGACACAAGACAATGACCACTATACATTTCACACAAGACAATGACCACTATACACTAGTCACAGGACAATGTCCACTATACACTAGACACAAGCCAATGACCACTATACACTAGACACAAGACGATGTCCACTATACACTAGACAAAAGACAATGTCCACTATTCACTAGACACAAGACAATGACCACTATACACTAGACACATGACAATGTCCACTATACACTAGACACAAGACAATGACCACTATACACTAAACACAAGACAATGACCACTATACACTACACGCACGACAATGTCCACTAAACACTAGACACAAGATAATGTCCACTATACACTAGTTACAAGACAATGACCACTATACACTAGTTACAAGACAATGACCACTATACACTAGACACAAGACAATGACCACTATACTCTAGACACAAGGAAATGTCCACTATACACCAGACACAAAACAATGACCACTATACATTAGTCACAAGACAATGACCACTATACACTAGTCACAAGACAATGAACACTATACACTAGACACAAGGCAATGTCCGCTATACACTAGTCACAAGACAATGTCCACTATACATTAGACACAAGACAATGACCACTATACACTAGTCACAAGACAATGTCCACTATACACTTTACACAAGACAATGACCACTATACACTAGACATAAGACAATGACCATAATATACTAGACACAAGACAATGACAACTATACACTAGTCACAAGACAATGATCACTATACACTAGACACAAGACAATGTACACTATTCATTTGACACAAGACAATGACCACTATACACTAGACACAAGACAATGTCCACTATACACTAGACACAAAACAATGACCACTATACACTAGTCACATGACAATGTCCACTATACACAAGTCACAAGACAATGTCCACTATACACACGACAATGACCACTATACACTAGACACAAGACAATGACCACTATACACTAGACACAAGACAATGACCACTATACACTAGTCACAGGACAATGTCCACTATACACTAGACACAAGACAATGACCACTATACACTAGACACAATACAATGACCACTATACACTAGACACAAGGCAATGTACACTATACACAAGTCACAAGACAATGTCCGCTATACACAAGACAATGACCACTATACACTAGTCACAAGATAATGACCACTTTACACTACATACAAGACAATGACCACCATACACTAGTGATAAGATAATGTTCACTATACACTAGACACAAGACAATGACCACTATACACTAGACACAAGACAATGACCACTACACATTAGTCACAAGACAATGCCCACTATACACTTGACACAAGACAATGACCACTATACACTAGACACAAGACAATGACCATTATACACTAGACACAAGACAATGACCACTATACACTAGTCACAAGACAATGTCTACTATACACTAGACAGAAGACAATGACAACTATACACGAGACACAAGACAATGACCACTATACACTAGTCACAAGACAATGACCATTATACACTAAACACAAGACAATGACCACTATACACTAGTCACAAGACAATGACCACTATACATTTCACACAAGACAATGACCACTATACACTAGTCACAGGACAATGACCACCATACACTTGTGATAAGATAATGTCCACTATACACTAGACACAAGACAATGTCCACTATTCACTAGACACAAGACAATGACCACTATACACTAGACACATGACAATGTCCACTATACACTAGACACAAGACAATGACCACTATACACTAAACACAAGACAATGACCACTATACACTACACACACGACAATGTCCACTAAACCCTAGACATAAGATAATGTCCACTATACACTAGTTACAAGACAATGACCACTATACACTAGTTACAAGACAATGACCACTATACACTAGACACAAGACAATGACCACTATACACTAGACACAAGGAAATGTCCACTATACACTAGACACAAAACAATGACCACTATACATTAGTCACAAGACAATGACCACTATACACTAGACTTAGGACAATGACCACTATACACTAGACACAAGGCAATGTCCACTATACACTAGTCACAAGACAATGTCCTCTATACACTAGACAGAAGACAATGACCACTATACACTAGTCACAAGACAATGTCCACTATACACTAGACACAAGACAATGACCACTATACACTAGACACAAGACAATGACCACTATACACTAGACATAAGACAATGACCACTATACACTAGACACAAGACAATGACCACAATATACTAGGCACATGACAATGACCACTATACACTAGACACAAAACAATGACCTCTATACACTAGTCAAAAGACAAATATCACTATACACTAGTCACAAGACAATGATCACTATACACTAGTCACAACACAATGTCCACTATACACTAGACAGAAGAAAATGTCCACTATGCACTAGACATAAGACAATGACCACTATACAATAGTTACAAGACAATGACCACTATACACTAGACGCAAGACAATGTCCACTATTCACTAGACACAAGACAATGACCACTATACACTACACACACGACAATGTCCACTAAACCCTAGACATAAGATAATGTCCACTATACACTAGTTACAAGACAATGACCACTATACACTAGTTACAAGACAATGACCACTATACACTAGACACAAGACAATGACCACTATACACTAGACACAAGGAAATGTCCACTATACACTAGACACAAAACAATGACCACTATACATTAGTCACAAGACAATGACCACTATACACTAGACTTAGGACAATGACCACTATACACTAGACACAAGGCAATGTCCACTATACACTAGTCACAAGACAATGTCCTCTATACACTAGACAGAAGACAATGACCACTATACACTAGTCACAAGACAATGTCCACTATACACTAGACACAAGACAATGACCACTATACACTAGACACAAGACAATGACCACTATACACTAGACATAAGACAATGACCACTATACACTAGACACAAGACAATGACCACAATATACTAGGCACATGACAATGACCACTATACACTAGACACAAAACAATGACCTCTATACACTAGTCAAAAGACAAATATCACTATACACTAGTCACAAGACAATGATCACTATACACTAGTCACAACACAATGTCCACTATACACTAGACAGAAGAAAATGTCCACTATGCACTAGACATAAGACAATGACCACTATACAATAGTTACAAGACAATGACCACTATACACTAGACGCAAGACAATGACCACTATACACTAAACACAAGACAATGACCACTATACACTACACACACGACAATGTCCACTAAACCCTAGACATAAGATAATGTCCACTATACACTAGTTACAAGACAATGACCACTATACACTAGTTACAAGACAATGACCACTATACACTAGACACAAGACAATGACCACTATACACTAGACACAAGGAAATGTCCACTATACACTAGACACAAAACAATGACCACTATACATTAGTCACAAGACAATGACCACTATACACTAGACTTAGGACAATGACCACTATACACTAGACACAAGGCAATGTCCACTATACACTAGTCACAAGACAATGTCCTCTATACACTAGACAGAAGACAATGACCACTATACACTAGTCACAAGACAATGTCCACTATACACTAGACACAAGACAATGACCACTATACACTAGACACAAGACAATGACCACTATACACTAGACATAAGACAATGACCACTATACACTAGACGCAAGACAATGACCACAATATACTAGGCACATGACAATGACCACTATACACTAGACACAAAACAATGACCTCTATACACTAGTCAAAAGACAAATATCACTATACACTAGTCACAAGACAATGATCACTATACACTAGTCACAACACAATGTCCACTATACACTAGACAGAAGAAAATGTCCACTATGCACTAGACATAAGACAATGACCACTATACAATAGTTACAAGACAATGACCACTATACACTAGACGCAAGACAATGTCCACTATTCACTAGACACAAGACAATGTTCACTATACACTATACATAAGACAATGACAACTATACACTAGTCACAAAATAATGACCACTAGACACAAGACAATGACCACTATACAGTAGTCACAAGAGAATGACCACTATACACTAGACACAATACAATGACCACTATACACTAGACACAAGACAATGTACACTATACACAAGTCACAAGACAATGTCCACTATACACAAGACAATGACCACTATACACTAGTCACAAAATAATGATCACTGTACACTAGACACAAGACAATGACCACTATACACTAGACACAAAACAATGTCCACTATACAGTAGTCACAAGACAATGACCACTATACACTAGTGACAAGACAATGTCCATTATACAGAACTCAATGACCACTATACACTAGACACAAGACAATGACCACTATACACTAGACACAAGACAATGACCACTATACATTAGTTACAAGACAATGCCCACTATACACTTGACACAAGACAATGACCACTATACACTAGACTTAAGACAATGACCACTATACACTAGACACAAGGCAATGTCCACTACACACTAGTCACAAGACAATGTCCTATATACACTAGACAGAAGACAATGACCACTATACACTAGTCACAAGACAATGTCCACTATACACTAGACACAAGACAATGACCACTATACACTAGACACAAGACAATGACCACTATACACTAGACACAAGGCAATGTACACTATACACAAGTCACAAGACAATGTCCACTATACACAAGACAATGACCACTATACACTAGTCACAAGATAATGACCACCTTACACTAGATACAAGACAATGACCACCATACACTAGTGATAAGATAATGTTCACTATACACTAGACACAAGACAATGACTACTATACACTAGACACAAGACAATGACCACTATACATTAGTCACAAGACAATGCCCACTATACACTTGACACAAGACAATGACCACTATTCATTAGACACAAGACAATGACCATTATACACTAGACACAAGACAATGACCATTATACACTAGACACAAGACAATGACCACTATACACTAGTCACTAGACAATGACCACTATACACTAGACACAAGACAATGACCATTATACACTAGACTCAAGACAATGACCACTATAGACTAGTCACAGGACAATGTCCACTATGCACTAGGCACATGACAATGACCACTATACACTTGACACAAGACAATGACCACTATACACTAGAAACAAGACAATGACCCCCAAACACTAGACACAAGACAATGACCACTATACACTAGTCACAAGACAATATCCACTATACATTTGACACAAGACAATACCAACTATACACTAGACACAAGGCAATGACCACTATACACTAGACACAAGACAATGTCCACTATACACTAGACACAAGACAATGTCCACTATACACTAGACACAAAACAATGACCACTATACACTAGTCACATGACAATGTCCACTATACACAAGTCACAAGACAATGTCCACTATACACACGACAATGACCACTATACACTAGACACAAGACAATGACCACTATACACTAGACACAAGACAATGACCACTATACACTAGTCACAGGACAATGTCCACTATTCACTAGACACAAGACAATGACCACTATACACTAGACACAATACAATGACCACTATACACTAGACACAAGGCAATGTACACTATACACAAGTCACAAGACAATGTCCGCTATACACAAGACAATGACCACTATACACTAGTCACAAGATAATGACCACTTTACACTACATACAAGACAATGACCACCATACACTAGTGATAAGATAATGTTCACTATACACTAGACACAAGACAATGACCACTATACACTAGACACAAGACAATGACCACTACACATTAGTCACAAGACAATGCCCACTATACACTTGACACAAGACAATGACCACTATACACTAGACACAAGACAATGACCATTATACACTAGACACAAGACAATGACCACTATACACTAGTCACAAGACAATGTCCACTATACACTAGACAGAAGACAATGACCACTATACACGAGACACAAGACAATGACCACTATACACTAGTCACAAGACAATGACCATTATACACTAAACACAAGACAATGACCACTATACACTAGTCACAAGACAATGACCACTATACATTTCACACAAGACAATGACCACTATACATTTCACACAAGACAATGACCACCATACACTAGTGATAAGAGAATGTCCACTATACACTAGACACAAGACAATGTCCACTATTCACTAGACACAAGACAATGACCACTATACAATAGACACATGACAATGTCCACTATACACTAGACACAAGACAATGACCACTATACACTAAACACAAGACAATGACCACTATACACTACACACACGACAATGTCCACTAAACACTAGACACAAGATAATGTCCACTATACACTAGTTACAAGACAATGACCACTATACACTAGTTACAAGACAATGACCACTATACACTAGACACAAGACAATGACCACTATACACTAGACACAAGGAAATGTTCACTATACACTAGACACAAAACAATGACCACTATACATTAGTCACAAGACAATGACCACTATACACTAGACTTAGGACAATGACCACTATACACTAGACACAAGGCAATGTCCACTATACACTAGTCACAAGACAATGACCACTATACACTAGACACAAGACAATGACCACTATACACTAGACACAAGACAATGACCACTATACACTAGACACAAGACAATGACCACAATATACTAGGCACATGACAATGACCACTATACACTAGACACAAAACAATGACCACTATACACTAGTCAAAAGACAAATATCACTATACACTAGTCACAAGACAATGATCACTATACACTAGTCACAACACAATGTCCACATTACACTCGACAGAAGAAAATGTCCACTATGCACTAGACATAAGACAATGACCACTATACAATAGTTACAAGACAATGACCACTATACACTAGACGCAAGACAATGTCCACTATTCACTAGACACAAGACAATGTTCACTATACACTATACATAAGACAATGACAACTATACACTAGTCACAAAATAATGACCACTAGACACAAGACAATGACCACTATACAGTAGTCACAAGAGAATGACCACTAGACAGTAGACTCAATACAATGACCACTATACACTAGACACAAGACAATGTACACTATACACAAGTCACAAGACAATGTCCACTATACACAAGACAATGACCACTATACACTAGTCACAAAATAATGATCACTTTACACTAGATACAAGACAATGACCACCATACACTAGTGATAAGATAATGTTCACTGTACACTAGACA
Source organism: Procambarus clarkii (assembly GCF_040958095.1). NCBI lineage: Eukaryota > Metazoa > Arthropoda > Malacostraca > Decapoda > Cambaridae > Procambarus > Procambarus clarkii. Next base: position 34,582,241 of record NC_091207.1, read on the forward strand.
CAAGACAATGACCACTATACACTAGACACAAGACAATGTCCACTATACAGTAGTCACAAGACAATGACCACTATACACTAGTGACAAGACAATGTCCATTATACAGAACTCAATGACCACTATACACTAGACACAAGACAATGACCACTATACACAAGACAATGACCACTATACATTAGTTACAAGACAATGCCCACTATACACTTGACACAAGACAATGACCACTATACACTAGACACAAGACAATGACCATTATACACTAGACACAAGACAATGACCACTATACACTAGTCACAAGACAATGTCCACTATACACTAGACACAAGACAATGACCACTATACAATAGACACAAGACAATGACCACTATACACTAGACACAAGACAATGACCACTATACATTTCACACAAGACAATGACCACTATACACTAGTCACAGGACAATGTCCACTATACACTAGACACAAGACAATGACCACTATACACAAGACGATGTCCACTATACACTAGACACAAGACAATGTCCGCTATTCACTAGACACAAGACAATGACCACTATACACTAGGCACATGACAATGTCCACTATACACTAGACACAAGACAATGACCACTATACACTAAACACAAGACAATGACCACTATACACTACACACACGACAGTGTCCACTAAACACTAGACACAAGATAATGTCCACTATACACTAGACACAAAACAATGACCACTATACACTAGTCAAAAGACAAATACCACTATACACTAGTCACAAGACAATGATCGCTATACACTAGTCACAACACAATGTTTACTATACACTAGACAGAAGACAATGTCCACTATTCACTAGACACAAGACAATGTTCACTATACACTATACATAAGACAATGACAACTATACACTAGTCACAAAATAATGACCACTAGTCACAAGACAATGACCACTATACAGTAGTCACAAGAGAATGACCACTATACACTAGACACAATACAATGACCACTATACACTAGACACAAGACAATGTACACTATACACAAGTCACAAGACAATGTCCACTATACACAAGACAATGACCACTATACACTAGTCACAAAATAATGATCACTTTACACTAGATACAAGACAATGACCACCATACACTAGTGATAAGATAATGTTCACTGTACACTAGACACAAGACAATGACCACTATACACTAGACACAAGACAATGTCCACTATACAGTAGTCACAAGACAATGACCACTATACACTAGTGACAAGACAATGTCCATTATACAGAACTCAATGACCACTATACACTAGACACAAGACAATGACCACTATACACAAGTCACAAGACAATGACCACTATACACTAGTTACAAGACAATGACCACTATACACTAGTTACAAGACAATGACCACTATACACTAGACACAAGAAAATGACCACTATACACTAGACACAAGGAAATGTCCACTATACACTAGACACAAAACAATGACCACTATACATTAGTCACAAGACAATGACCACTATACACTAGACTTAGGACAATGACCACTATACACTAGACACAAGGCAATGTCCACTATACACTAGACACAAGACAATGACCACAATATACTAGGCACATGACAATGACCACTATACACTAGACACAAAACAATGACCACTATACACTAGTCAAAAGACAAATATCACTATACACTAGTCACAAGACAATGATCACTATACACTAGTCACAACACAATGTCCACATTACACTCGACAGAAGAAAATGTCCACTATGCACTAGACATAAGACAATGACCACTATACAATAGTTACAAGACAATGACCACTATACACTAGACGCAAGACAATGTCCACTATTCACTAGACACAAGACAATGTTCACTATACACTATACATAAGACAATGACAACTATACACTAGTCACAAAATAATGACCACTAGACACAAGACAATGACCACTATACAGTAGTCACAAGAGAATGACCAATATACACTAGACACAATACAATGACCACTATACACTAGACACAAGACAATGTACACTATACACAAGTCACAAGACAATGTCCACTATACACAAGACAATGACCACTATACACTAGTCACAAAATAATGATCACTTTACACTAGATACAAGACAATGACCACCATACACTAGTGATAAGATATTGTTCACTGTACACTAGACACAAGACAATGACCACTATACACTAGACACAAGACAATGTCCACTATACAGTAGTCACAAGACAATGACCACTATACACTAGTGACAAGACAATGTCCATTATACAGAACTCAATGACCACTATACACTAGACACAAGACAATGACCACTATACACAAGACAATGACCACTATACATTAGTTACAAGACAATGCCCACTATACACTTGACACAAGACAATGACCACTATACACTAGACACAAGACAATGACCATTATACACTAGACACAAGACAATGACCACTATACACTAGTCACAAGACAATGTCCACTATACACTAGACACAAGACAATGACCACTATACAATAGACACAAGACAATGACCACTATACACTAGACACAAGACAATGACCACTATACATTTCACACAAGACAATGACCACTATACACTAGTCACAGGACAATGTCCACTATACACTAGACACAAGACAATGACCACTATACACTAGACACAAGACGATGTCCACTATACACTAGACACAAGACAATGTCCGCTATTCACTAGACACAAGACAATGACCACTATACACTAGGCACATGACAATGTCCACTATACACTAGACACAAGACAATGACCACTATACACTAAACACAAGACAATGACCACTATACACTACACACACGACAATGTCCACTAAACACTAAACACAAGATAATGTCCACTATACACTAGTTACAAGACAATGACCACTATACACTAGACACAAGACAATGACCACTATACATTTCACACAAGACAATGACCACTATACACTAGTCACAGGACAATGTCCACTATACACTAGACACAAGACAATGACCACTATACACTAGACACAAGACAATGACCACTATACACTAGACACAAGGCAATGTACACTATACACAAGTCACAAGACAATGTCCACTATACACAAGACAATGACCACTATACACTAGTCACAAGATAATGACCACCTTACACTAGATACAAGACAATGACCACCATACACTAGTGATAAGATAATGTTCACTATACACTAGACACAAGACAATGACTACTATACACTAGACACAAGACAATGACCACTATACATTAGTCACAAGACAATGCCCACTATACACTTGACACAAGACAATGACCACTATTCATTAGACACAAGACAATGACCATTATACACTAGACACAAGACAATGACCATTATACACTAGACACAAGACAATGACCACTATACACTAGTCACTAGACAATGACCATTATACACTAGACTCAAGACAATGACCACTATAGACTAGTCACAGGACAATGTCCACTATGCACTAGGCACATGACAATGACCACTATACACTTGACACAAGACAATGACCACTATACACTAGAAACAAGACAATGACCCCCATACACTAGACACAAGACAATGACCACTATACACTAGTCACAAGACAATATCCACTATACATTTGACACAAGACAATACCAACTATACACTAGACACAAGGCAATGACCACTATACACTAGACACAAGACAATGTCCACTATACACTAGACACAAGACAATGTCCACTATACACTAGACACAAAACAATGACCACTATACACTAGTCACATGACAATGTCCACTATACACAAGTCACAAGACAATGTCCACTATACACACGACAATGACCACTATACACTAGACACAAGACAATGACCACTATACACTAGACACAAGACAATGACCACTATACACTAGTCACAGGACAATGTCCACTATACACTAGACACAAGACAATGACCACTATACACTAGACACAATACAATGACCACTATACACTAGACACAAGACAATGACCACTATACACTAGTCACAGGACAATGTCCACTATACACTAGACACAAGACAATGACCACTATACACTAGACACAAGACAATGACCACTATACACTAGACACAAGACGATGTCCACTATACACTAGACACAAGACAATGTCCGCTATTCACTAGACACAAGGCTATGTACACTATACACAAGTCACAAGACAATGTCCGCTATACACAAGACAATGACCACTATACACTAGTCACAAGATAATGACCACTTTACACTACATACAAGACAATGACCACCATACACTAGTGATAAGATAATGTTCACTATACACTAGACACAAGACAATGACCACTATACACTAGACACAAGACAATGACCACTACACATTAGTCACAAGACAATGCCCACTATACACTTGACACAAGACAATGACCACTATTCATTAGACACAAGACAATGACCATTATACACTAGACACAAGACAATGACCATTATACACTAGACACAAGACAATGACCACTATACACTAGTCACTAGACAATGACCACTATACACTAGACACAAGACAATGACCATTATACACTAGACTCAAGACAATGACCACTATAGACTAGTCACAGGACAATGTCCACTATGCACTAGGCACATGACAATGACCACTATACACTTGACACAAGACAATGACCACTATACACTAGAAACAAGACAATGACCCCCATACACTAGACACAAGACAATGACCACTATACACTAGTCACAAGACAATATCCACTATACATTTGACACAAGACAATACCAACTATACACTAGACACAAGGCAATGACCACTATACACTAGACACAAGACAATGTCCACTATACACTAGACACAAGACAATGTCCACTATACACTAGACACAAAACAATGACCACTATACACTAGTCACATGACAATGTCCACTATACACAAGTCACAAGACAATGTCCACTATACACACGACAATGACCACTATACACTAGACACAAGACAATGACCACTATACACTAGACACAAGACAATGACCACTATACACTAGTCACAGGACAATGTCCACTATTCACTAGACACAAGACAATGACCACTATACACTAGACACAATACAATGACCACTATACACTAGACACAAGGCAATGTACACTATACACAAGTCACAAGACAATGTCCGCTATACACAAGACAATGACCACTATACACTAGTCACAAGATAATGACCACTTTACACTACATACAAGACAATGACCACCATACACTAGTGATAAGATAATGTTCACTATACACTAGACACAAGACAATGACCACTATACACTAGACACAAGACAATGACCACTACACATTAGTCACAAGACAATGCCCACTATACACTTGACACAAGACAATGACCACTATACACTAGACACAAGACAATGACCATTATACACTAGACACAAGACAATGACCACTATACACTAGTCACAAGACAATGTCCACTATACACTAGACAGAAGACAATGACCACTATACACGAGACACAAGACAATGACCACTATACACTAGTCACAAGACAATGACCATTATACACTAAACACAAGACAATGACCACTATACACTAGTCACAAGACAATGACCACTATACATTTCACACAAGACAATGACCACTATACATTTCACACAAGACAATGACCACCATACACTAGTGATAAGAGAATGTCCACTATACACTAGACACAAGACAATGTCCACTATTCACTAGACACAAGACAATGACCACTATACAATAGACACATGACAATGTCCACTATACACTAGACACAAGACAATGACCACTATACACTAAACACAAGACAATGACCACTATACACTACACACACGACAATGTCCACTAAACACTAGACACAAGATAATGTCCACTATACACTAGTTACAAGACAATGACCACTATACACTAGTTACAAGACAATGACCACTATACACTAGACACAAGACAATGACCACTATACACTAGACACAAGGAAATGTTCACTATACACTAGACACAAAACAATGACCACTATACATTAGTCACAAGACAATGACCACTATACACTAGACTTAGGACAATGACCACTATACACTAGACACAAGGCAATGTCCACTATACACTAGTCACAAGACAATGACCACTATACACTAGACACAAGACAATGACCACTATACACTAGACACAAGACAATGACCACTATACACTAGACACAAGACAATGACCACAATATACTAGGCACATGACAATGACCACTATACACTAGACACAAAACAATGACCACTATACACTAGTCAAAAGACAAATATCACTATACACTAGTCACAAGACAATGATCACTATACACTAGTCACAACACAATGTCCACATTACACTCGACAGAAGAAAATGTCCACTATGCACTAGACATAAGACAATGACCACTATACAATAGTTACAAGACAATGACCACTATACACTAGACGCAAGACAATGTCCACTATTCACTAGACACAAGACAATGTTCACTATACACTATACATAAGACAATGACAACTATACACTAGTCACAAAATAATGACCACTAGACACAAGACAATGACCACTATACAGTAGTCACAAGAGAATGACCACTAGACAGTAGACTCAATACAATGACCACTATACACTAGACACAAGACAATGTACACTATACACAAGTCACAAGACAATGTCCACTATACACAAGACAATGACCACTATACACTAGTCACAAAATAATGATCACTTTACACTAGATACAAGACAATGACCACCATACACTAGTGATAAGATAATGTTCACTGTACACTAGACACAAGACAATGACCACTATACACTAGACACAAGACAATGTCCACTATACAGTAGTCACAAGACAATGACCACTATACACTAGTGACAAGACAATGTCCATTATACAGAACTCAATGACCACTATACACTAGACACAAGACAATGACCACTATACACAAGACAATGACCACTATACATTAGTTACAAGACAATGCCCACTATACACTTGACACAAGACAATGACCACTATACACTAGACACAAGACAATGACCATTATACACTAGACACAAGACAATGACCACTATACACTAGTCACAAGACAATGTCCACTATACACTAGACACAAGACAATGACCACTATACAATAGACACAAGACAATGACCACTATACACTAGACACAAGACAATGACCACTATACATTTCACACAAGACAATGACCACTATACACTAGTCACAGGACAATGTCCACTATACACTAGACACAAGACAATGACCACTATACACAAGACGATGTCCACTATACACTAGACACAAGACAATGTCCGCTATTCACTAGACACAAGACAATGACCACTATACACTAGGCACATGACAATGTCCACTATACACTAGACACAAGACAATGACCACTATACACTAAACACAAGACAATGACCACTATACACTACACACACGACAGTGTCCACTAAACACTAGACACAAGATAATGTCCACTATACACTAGACACAAAACAATGACCACTATACACTAGTCAAAAGACAAATACCACTATACACTAGTCACAAGACAATGATCGCTATACACTAGTCACAACACAATGTTTACTATACACTAGACAGAAGACAATGTCCACTATTCACTAGACACAAGACAATGTTCACTATACACTATACATAAGACAATGACAACTATACACTAGTCACAAAATAATGACCACTAGTCACAAGACAATGACCACTATACAGTAGTCACAAGAGAATGACCACTATACACTAGACACAATACAATGACCACTATACACTAGACACAAGACAATGTACACTATACACAAGTCACAAGACAATGTCCACTATACACAAGACAATGACCACTATACACTAGTCACAAAATAATGATCACTTTACACTAGATACAAGACAATGACCACCATACACTAGTGATAAGATAATGTTCACTGTACACTAGACACAAGACAATGACCACTATACACTAGACACAAGACAATGTCCACTATACAGTAGTCACAAGACAATGACCACTATACACTAGTGACAAGACAATGTCCATTATACAGAACTCAATGACCACTATACACTAGACACAAGACAATGACCACTATACACAAGTCACAAGACAATGACCACTATACACTAGTTACAAGACAATGACCACTATACACTAGTTACAAGACAATGACCACTATACACTAGACACAAGAAAATGACCACTATACACTAGACACAAGGAAATGTCCACTATACACTAGACACAAAACAATGACCACTATACATTAGTCACAAGACAATGACCACTATACACTAGACTTAGGACAATGACCACTATACACTAGACACAAGGCAATGTCCACTATACACTAGACACAAGACAATGACCACAATATACTAGGCACATGACAATGACCACTATACACTAGACACAAAACAATGACCACTATACACTAGTCAAAAGACAAATATCACTATACACTAGTCACAAGACAATGATCACTATACACTAGTCACAACACAATGTCCACATTACACTCGACAGAAGAAAATGTCCACTATGCACTAGACATAAGACAATGACCACTATACAATAGTTACAAGACAATGACCACTATACACTAGACGCAAGACAATGTCCACTATTCACTAGACACAAGACAATGTTCACTATACACTATACATAAGACAATGACAACTATACACTAGTCACAAAATAATGACCACTAGACACAAGACAATGACCACTATACAGTAGTCACAAGAGAATGACCAATATACACTAGACACAATACAATGACCACTATACACTAGACACAAGACAATGTACACTATACACAAGTCACAAGACAATGTCCACTATACACAAGACAATGACCACTATACACTAGTCACAAAATAATGATCACTTTACACTAGATACAAGACAATGACCACCATACACTAGTGATAAGATAATGTTCACTGTACACTAGACACAAGACAATGACCACTATACACTAGACACAAGACAATGTCCACTATACAGTAGTCACAAGACAATGACCACTATACACTAGTGACAAGACAATGTCCATTATACAGAACTCAATGACCACTATACACTAGACACAAGACAATGACCACTATACACAAGACAATGACCACTATACATTAGTTACAAGACAATGCCCACTATACACTTGACACAAGACAATGACCACTATACACTAGACACAAGACAATGACCATTATACACTAGACACAAGACAATGACCACTATACACTAGTCACAAGACAATGTCCACTATACACTAGACACAAGACAATGACCACTATACAATAGACACAAGACAATGACCACTATACACTAGACACAAGACAATGACCACTATACATTTCACACAAGACAATGACCACTATACACTAGTCACAGGACAATGTCCACTATACACTAGACACAAGACAATGACCACTATACACTAGACACAAGACGATGTCCACTATACACTAGACACAAGACAATGTCCGCTATTCACTAGACACAAGACAATGACCACTATACACTAGGCACATGACAATGTCCACTATACACTAGACACAAGACAATGACCACTATACACTAAACACAAGACAATGACCACTATACACTACACACACGACAATGTCCACTAAACACTAAACACAAGATAATGTCCACTATACACTAGTTACAAGACAATGACCACTATACACTAGACACAAGACAATGACCACTATACATTTCACACAAGACAATGACCACTATACACTAGTCACAGGACAATGTCCACTATACACTAGACACAAGACAATGACCACTATACACTAGACACAAGACAATGACCACTATACACTAGACACAAGGCAATGTACACTATACACAAGTCACAAGACAATGTCCACTATACACAAGACAATGACCACTATACACTAGTCACAAGATAATGACCACCTTACACTAGATACAAGACAATGACCACCATACACTAGTGATAAGATAATGTTCACTATACACTAGACACAAGACAATGACTACTATACACTAGACACAAGACAATGACCACTATACATTAGTCACAAGACAATGCCCACTATACACTTGACACAAGACAATGACCACTATTCATTAGACACAAGACAATGACCATTATACACTAGACACAAGACAATGACCATTATACACTAGACACAAGACAATGACCACTATACACTAGTCACTAGACAATGACCACTATACACTAGACACAAGACAATGACCATTATACACTAGACTCAAGACAATGACCACTATAGACTAGTCACAGGACAATGTCCACTATGCACTAGGCACATGACAATGACCACTATACACTTGACACAAGACAATGACCACTATACACTAGAAACAAGACAATGACCCCCATACACTAGACACAAGACAATGACCACTATACACTAGTCACAAGACAATATCCACTATACATTTGACACAAGACAATACCAACTATACACTAGACACAAGGCAATGACCACTATACACTAGACACAAGACAATGTCCACTATACACTAGACACAAGACAATGTCCACTATACACTAGACACAAAACAATGACCACTATACACTAGTCACATGACAATGTCCACTATACACAAGTCACAAGACAATGTCCACTATACACACGACAATGACCACTATACACTAGACACAAGACAATGACCACTATACACTAGACACAAGACAATGACCACTATACACTAGTCACAGGACAATGTCCACTATACACTAGACACAAGACAATGACCACTATACACTAGACACAATACAATGACCACTATACACTAGACACAAGACAATGACCACTATACACTAGTCACAGGACAATGTCCACTATACACTAGACACAAGACAATGACCACTATACACTAGACACAAGACAATGACCACTATACACTAGACACAAGACGATGTCCACTATACACTAGACACAAGACAATGTCCGCTATTCACTAGACACAAGGCTATGTACACTATACACAAGTCACAAGACAATGTCCGCTATACACAAGACAATGACCACTATACACTAGTCACAAGATAATGACCACTTTACACTACATACAAGACAATGACCACCATACACTAGTGATAAGATAATGTTCACTATACACTAGACACAAGACAATGACCACTATACACTAGACACAAGACAATGACCACTACACATTAGTCACAAGACAATGCCCACTATACACTTGACACAAGACAATGACCACTATACACTAGACACAAGACAATGACCATTATACACTAGACACAAGACAATGACCACTATACACTAGTCACAAGACAATGTCCACTATACACTAGACAGAAGACAATGACCACTATACACGAGACACAAGACAATGACCACTATACACTAGTCACAAGACAATGACCATTATACACTAAACACAAGACAATGACCACTATACACTAGTCACAAGACAATGACCACTATACATTTCACACAAGACAATGACCACTATACACTAGTCACAGGACAATGACCACCATACACTAGTGATAAGATAATGTCCACTATACACTAGACACAAGACAATGTCCACTATTCACTAGACACAAGACAATGACCACTATACACTAGACACATGACAATGTCCACTATACACTAGACACAAGACAATGACCACTATACACTAAACACAAGACAATGACCACTATACACTACACACACGACAATGTCCACTAAACACTAGACACAAGATAATGTCCACTATACACTAGTTACAAGACAATGACCACTATACACTAGTTACAAGACAATGACCACTATACACTAGACACAAGAAAATGACCACTATACACTAGACACAAGGAAATGTCCACTATACACTAGACACAAAACAATGACCACTATACATTAGTCACAAGACAATGACCACTATACACTAGACTTAGGACAAAGACCACTATACACTAGACACAAGGCAATGTCCACTATACACTAGTCACAAGACAATGACCACTATACACTAGACACAAGACAATGACCACTATACACTAGACACAAGACAATGACCACTATACACTAGACACAAGACAATGACCACAATATACTAGGCACATGACAATGACCACTATACACTAGACACAAAAAAATGACCACTATACACTAGTCAAAAGACAAATATCACTATACACTAGTCACAAGACAATGATCACTATACACTAGTCACAACACAATGTCCACATTACACTCGACAGAAGAAAATGTCCACTATGCACTAGACATAAGACAATGACCACTATACAATAGTTACAAGACAATGACCACTATACACTAGACGCAAGACAATGTCCACTATTCACTAGACACAAGACAATGTTCACTATACACTATACATAAGACAATGACAACTATACACTAGTCACAAAATAATGACCACTAGACACAAGACAATGACCACTATACAGTAGTCACAAGAGAATGACCACTATACACTAGACACAATACAATGACCACTATACACTAGACACAAGACAATGTACACTATACACAAGTCACAAGACAATGTCCACTATACACAAGACAATGACCACTATACACTAGTCACAAAATAATGATCACTTTACACTAGATACAAGACAATGACCACCATACACTAGTGATAAGATAATGTTCACTGTACACTAGACACAAGACAATGACCACTATACACTAGACACAAGACAATGTCCACTATACAGTAGTCACAAGACAATGACCACTATACACTAGTGACAAGACAATGTCCATTATACAGAACTCAATGACCACTATACACTAGACACAAGACAATGACCACTATACACAAGACAATGACCACTATACATTAGTTACAAGACAATGCCCACTATACACTTGACACAAGACAATGACCACTATACACTAGACACAAGACAATGACCATTATACACTAGACACAAGACAATGACCACTATACACTAGTCACAAGACAATGTCCACTATACACTAGACACAAGACAATGACCACTATACAATAGACACAAGACAATGACCACTATACACTAGACACAAGACAATGACCACTATACATTTCACACAAGACAATGACCACTATACACTAGTCACAGGACAATGTCCACTATACACTAGACACAAGACAATGACCACTATACACTAGACACAAGACGATGTCCACTATACACTAGACACAAGACAATGTCCGCTATTCACTAGACACAAGACAATGACCACTATACACTAGGCACATGACAATGTCCACTATACACTAGACACAAGACAATGACCACTATACACTAAACACAAGACAATGACCACTATACACTACACACACGACAGTGTCCACTAAACACTAAACACAAGATAATGTCCACTATACACTAGTTACAAGACAATGACCACTATACACTAGTTACAAGACAATGACCACTATACACTAGACACATGACATTGTCCACTATACACAAGACAATGACCATTATACACTAGTTACAAGACAATGACCATTATACACTAGTTACAAGACAATGACCACTATACACTATACATAAGACAATGACAACTATACACTAGTCACAAAATAATGACCACTAGACACAAGACAATGACCACTATACACTACACACACGACAGTGTCCACTAAACACTAGACACAAGATAATGTCCACTATACACTAGTTACAAGACAATGACCACTATACACTAGTTACAAGACAATGACCACTATACACTAGACACAAGACAATGACCACTATACACTAGACACATGACATTGTCCACTATACACAAGACAATGACCATTATACACTAGTTACAAGACAATGACCACTATACACTATACACAAGAAAATGACCACTGTACACTAGACACAATACAATGACCACTATACACTAGACACAAGACAATGACCACTATACACTAGACACAAGACAATGACCACTATACGCTAGACACAAGACAATGACCACAATATACTAGGCACATGACAATGACCACTATACACTAGACACAAGACAATGACCAATATACACTAGACACAAAACAATGACCACTATACACTAGTCAAAAGACAAATACCACTATACACTAGTCACAAGACAATGATCGCTATACACTAGTCACAACACAATGTTTACTATACACTAGACAGAAGACAATGTCCACTATTCACTAGACACAAGACAATGTTCACTATACACTATACATAAGACAATGACAACTATACACTAGTCACAAAATAATGACCACTAGACACAAGACAATGACCACTAGACACAAGACAATGACCACTATACAGTAGTCACAAGAGAATGACCACTATACACTAGACACAATACAATGACCACTATACACTAGACACAAGACAATGTACACTATACACAAGTCACAAGACAATGTCCACTATACACAAGACATTGACCACTATACACTAGTCACAAAATAATGATCACTTTACACTAGATACAAGACAATGACCACCATACACTAGTGATAAGATAATGTTCACTGTACACTAGACACAAGACAATGACCACTATACACTAGACACAAGACAATGTCCACTATACAGTAGTCACAAGACAATGACCACTATACACTAGTGACAAGACAATGTCCATTATACAGAACTCAATGACCACTATACACTAGACACAAGACAATGACCACTATACACAAGACAATGACCACTATACAATAGTTACAAGACAATGCCCACTATACACTTGACACAAGACAATGACCACTATACACTAGACACAAGACAATGACCATTATACACTAGACACAAGACAATGACCACTATACACTAGTCACAAGACAATGTCCACTATACACTAGACACAAGACAATGACCACTATACAATAGACACAAGACAATGACCACTATACACTAGACACAAGACAATGACCACTATACATTTCACACAAGACAATGACCACTATACACTAGTCACAGGACAATGTCCACTATACACTAGACACAAGACAATGACCACTATACACTAGACACAAGACGATGTCCACTATACACTAGACACAAGACAATGTCCGCTATTCACTAGACACAAGACAATGACCACTATACACTAGGCACATGACAATGTCCACTATACACTAGACACAAGACAATGACCACTATACACTAAACACAAGACAATGACCACTATACACTACACACACGACAGTGCCCACTAAACACTAGACACAAGATAATGTCCACTATACACTAGTTACAAGACAATGACCACTATACACTAGTTACAAGACAATGACCACTATACACTAGACACAAGACAATGACCACTATACACTAGACACATGACATTGTCCACTATACACAAGACAATGACCACTATACACTAGTTACAAGACAATGACCACTATACACTATACACAAGAAAATGACCACTGTACACTAGACACAATACAATGACCACTATACACTAGACACAAGACAATGACCACTATACACTAGACACAAGACAATGACCACTATACACTAGACACAAGACAATGACCACAATATACTAGGCACATGACAATGACCACTATACACTAGACACAAGACAATGACCACTATACACTAGACACAAAACAATGACCACTATACACTAGTCAAAAGACAAATACCACTATACACTAGTCACAAGACAATGATCGCTATACACTAGTCACAACGCAATGTTTACTATACACTAGACAGAAGACAATGTCCACTATGCACTAGACATAAGAATGACCACTATACAATAGTTACAAGATAATGACCACTATACACTAGACGCAAGACAATGTCCACTATTCACTAGACACAAGACAATGTTCACTATACACTATACATAAGACAATGACAACTATACACTAGTCACAAAATAATGACCACTAGACACAAGACAATGACCACTATACAGTAGTCACAAGAGAATGACCACTATACACTAGACACAATACAATGACCACTATACACTAGACACAATACAATGTACACTATACACAAGTCACAAGACAATATCCACTATACACAAAACAATGACCACTATACACTAGTCACAAAATAATGACCACTTTACACTAGATACAAGACAATGACCACCATATACTAGTGATAAGATAATGTTCACTTTACACTAGACACAAGACATTGACCACTATACACTAGACACAAGACAATGTCCACTATACAGTAGTCACAAGACAATGACCACTATACACTAGTGACAAGACAATGTCTATTATACAGAACTCAATGACCACTATAAACTAGACACAAGACAATGACCACAATACACTAGACACAAAACAATGACCACTATACACTAGTCAAAAGAAAAATACCACTATACACTAGTCACAAGACAATGTTCACTATACACCAGTCACAACACAATGTCCACTATGCACTAGACAGAAGACAATGTCCACTATGCACTAGACATAAGACAATGACCACTATACAATAGTTACAAGACAATGACCACTATACACTAGACGCAAGACAATGTCCACTATTCACTAGACACAAGACAGTGTTCACTATACACTATACATAAGACAATGACAACTATACACTAGTCACAAAATAATGACCACTATACACTAGACACAAGACAATGACCACTATACAGTAGTCACAAGACAATGACCACTATACACTAGACACAATACAGTGACCACTATACACTAGACACAAGACAATGTACACTATACACAAGTCACAAGACAATGTCCACTATACACAAGACAATGACCACTATACACTAGTCAGAAAATAATGACCACTTTACACTAGATACAAGACAATGACCACCATACACTAGTGATAAGATAATGTTCACTGTACACAAGACACACGACAATGACCACCATACACTAGACACAAGACAATGTCCACTATACAGTAGTCAAAAGACAATGACCACTATACACTAGTGACAAGACAATGTCCATTAAACAGTACTCAATGACCACTATACACTAGACACAAGACAATTACCACTATACACTAGACACAAGACAATGACCACTATACATTAGTTACAAGACAATGCCCACTATACACTTGACACAAGACAATGACCACTATACACTAGACACAAGACAATGACCATTATACACTAGACACAAGACAATGACCACTATACAGTAGTCACAAGACAATGACCACTATACACTAGACACAATACAGTGACCACTATACACTAGACACAAGACAATGTACACTATACACAAGTCACAAGACAATGTCCACTATACACAAGACAATGACCACTATACACTAGTCACAAAATAATGACCACTTTACACTAGATACAAGACAATGACCACCATACACTAGTGATAAGATAATGTTCACTGTACACAAGACACACGACAATGACCACCATACACTAGACACAAGACAATGTCCACTATACAGTAGTCACAAGACAATGACCACTATACACTAGTGACAAGACAATGTCCATTAAACAGTACTCAATGACCACTATACACTAGACACAAGACAATTACCACTATACACTAGACACAAGACAATGACCACTATACATTAGTTACAAGACAATGCCCACTATACACTTGACACAAGACAATGACCACTATACACTAGACACAAGACAATGACCATTATACACTAGACACAAGACAATGACCACTATACACTAGTCACAAGACAATGTCCACTATACACTAGACACAAGACAATGACCACTATACAATAGACACAAGACAATGACCACTATACACTAGACACAAGACAATGACCACTATACATTTCACACAAGACAATGACCACTATACACTAGTCACAGGACAATGTCCACTATACACTAGACACAAGACAATGACCACTATACACTAGACACAAGACGATGTCCACTATACACTAGACACAAGACAATGTCCACTATTCACTAGACACAAGACAATGACCACTATACACTAGGCACATGACAATGTTCACTATACACTAGACACAAGACAATGACCACTATACACTAAACACAAGACAATGACCACTATACACTACACACATGACAATGTCCACTAAACACTAGACACAAGATAATGTCCACTATACTCTAGTTACAAGACAATGACCACTATACACTAGTTACAAGACAATGACCACTATACACTAGACACAAGACAATACCACTATACACTAGACACAAGGAAATGTCCACTATACACTAGACACAAAACAATGACCACTATACATTAGTCACAAGACAATGACCACTATATACTAGACTTAAGACAATGACCACTATACACTAGACACAAGGCAATGTCCACTATACACTAGTCACAAGACAATGTCCACTATACACTAGACACAAGACAATGACCACTATACACTAGTCACAAGACAATGTCCACTATACACTAGACATAAGACAATGACCATAATATACTAGACACAAGACAATGACAACTATACACTAGTCACAAGACAGTGACCACTATACACCTGACACAAGACAATGACCACTATAGACTAGTCACAGGACAATGTCCACTATGCACTAGGCACATGACAATGACCACTATACACTTGACACAAGACAATGACCACTATACACTAGAAACAAGACAATGACCCCCATACACTAGACACAAGACAATGACCACTATACACTAGTCACAAGACAATATCCACTATACATTTGACACAAGACAATACCAACTATACACTAGACACAAGGCAATGACCACTATACACTAGACACAAGACAATGTCCACTATACACTAGACACAAGACAATGTCCACTATACACTAGACACAAAACAATGACCACTATACACTAGTCACATGACAATGTCCACTATACACAAGTCACAAGACAATGTCCACTATACACACGACAATGACCACTATACACTAGACACAAGACAATGACCACTATACACTAGACACAAGACAATGACCACTATACACTAGTCACAGGACAATGTCCACTATACACTAGACACAAGACAATGACCACTATTCACTAGACACAATACAATGACCACTATACACTTGACACAAAGCTATGTACACTATACACAAGTCACAAGACAATGTCCGCTATACACAAGACAATGACCACTATACACTAGTCACAAGATAATGACCACTTTACACTACATACAAGACAATGACCACCATACACTAGTGATAAGATAATGTTCACTATACACTAGACACAAGACAATGACCACTATACACTAGACACAAGACAATGACCACTACACATTAGTCACAAGACAATGCCCACTATACACTTGACACAAGACAATGACCACTATACACTAGACACAAGACAATGACCATTATACACTAGACACAAGACAATGACCACTATACACTAGTCACAAGACAATGTCCACTATACACTAGACAGAAGACAATGACCACTATACACGAGACACAAGACAATGACCACTATACACTAGTCACAAGACAATGACCATTATACACTAAACACAAGACAATGACCACTATACACTAGTCACAAGACAATGACCACTATACATTTCACACAAGACAATGACCACTATACACTAGTCACAGGACAATGACCACCATACACTAGTGATAAGATAATGTCCACTATACACTAGACACAAGACAATGTCCACTATTCACTAGACACAAGACAATGACCACTATACACTAGACACATGACAATGTCCACTATACACTAGACACAAGACAATGACCACTATACACTAAACACAAGACAATGACCACTATACACTACACACACGACAATGTCCACTAAACACTAGACACAAGATAATGTCCACTATACACTAGTTACAAGACAATGACCACTATACAATAGTTACAAGACAATGACCACTATACACTAGAAACAAGACAATGACCACTATACACTAGACACAAGGAAATGTCCACTATACAATAGACACAAAACAATGACCACTATACATTAGTCACAAGACAATGACCACTATACACTAGACTTAGGACAATGACCACTATACACTAGACACAAGGCAATGTCCACTATACACTAGTCACAAGACAATGACCACTATACACTAGACACAAGACAATGACCACTATACACTAGACACAAGACAATGACCACTATACACTAGACACAAGACAATGACCACAATATACTAGGCACATGACAATGACCACTATACACTAGACACAAAACAATGACCACTATACACTAGTCAAAAGACAAATATCACTATACACTAGTCACAAGACAATGATCACTATACACTAGTAACAACACAATGTCCACATTACACTCGACAGAAGAAAATGTCCACTATGCACTAGACATAAGACAATGACCACTATACAATAGTTACAAGACAATGACCACTATACACTAGACGCAAGACAATGTCCACTATTCACTAGACACAAGACAATGTTCACTATACACTATACATAAGACAATGACAACTTGACACTAGTCACAAAATAATGACCACTAGACACAAGACAATGACCACTATACAGTAGTCACAAGAGAATGACCACTAGACACTAGACTCAATACAATGACCACTATACACTAGACACAAGACAATGTACACTATACACAAGTCACAAAACAATGTCCACTATACACAAGACAATGACCACTATACACTAGTCACAAAATAATGATCACTTTACACTAGATACAAGACAATGACCACCATACACTAGTGATAAGATAATGTTCACTGTACACTAGACACAAGACAATGACCACTATACACTAGACACAAGACAATGTCCACTATACACTAGTCACAAGACAATGACCACTATACACTAGTGACAAGACAATGTCCATTATACAGAACTCAATGACCACTATACACTAGACACAAGACAATGACCACTATACACAAGACAATGACCACTATACATTAGTTACAAGACAATGCCCACTATACACTTGACACAAGACAATGACCACTATACACTAGACACAAGACAATGACCATTATACACTAAACACAAGACAATGACCACTATACACTAGTCACAAGACAATGTCCACTATACACTAGACACAAGACAATGACCACTATACAATAGACACAAGACAATGACCACTATACACTAGACACAAGACAATGACCACTATACATTTCACACAAGACAATGACCACTATACAATAGTCACAGGACAATGTCCACTATACACTAGACACAAGACAATGACCACTATACACTAGACACAAGACGATGTCCACTATACACTAGACACAAGACAATGTCCGCTATTCACTAGACACAAGACAATGACCACTATACACTAGGCACATGACAATGTCCACTATACACTAGACACAAGACAATGACCACTATACACTAAACACAAGACAATGACCACTATACACTACACACACGACAGTGTCCACTAAACACTAGACACAAGATAATGTCCACTATACACTAGTTACAAGACAATGACCACTATACACTAGTTACAAGACAATGACCACTATACACTAGACACAAGACAATGACCACTATACACTAGACACATGACATTGTCCACTATACACAAGACAATGACCATTATACACTAGTTACAAGACAATGACCACTATACACTATACACAAGAAAATGACCACTGTACACTAGACACAATACAATGACCACTATACACTAGACACAAGACAATGACCACTATACACTAGACACAAGACAATGACCACTATACACTAGACACAAGACAATGACCACAATATACTAGGCACATGACAATGACCACTATACACTAGACACAAGACAATGACCACTATACACTAGACACAAAACAATGACCACTATACACTAGTCAAAAGACAAATACCACTATACACTAGTCACAAGACAATGATCGCTATACACTAGTCACAACACAATGTTTACTATACACTAGACAGAAGACAATGTCCACTATTCACTAGACACAAGACAATGTTCACTATACACTATACATAAGACAATGACAACTATACACTAGTCACAAAATAATGACCACTAGACACAAGACAATGACCACTATACAGTAGTCACAAGAGAATGACCACTATACACTAGACACAATACAATGACCACTATACACTAGACACAAGACAATGTACACTATACACAAGTCACAAGACAATGTCCACTATACACAAGACATTGACCACTATACACTAGTCACAAAATAATGATCACTTTACACTAGATACAAGACAATGACCACCATACACTAGTGATAAGATAATGTTCACTGTACACTAGACACAAGACAATGACCACTATACACTAGACACAAGACAATGTCCACTATACAGTAGTCACAAGACAATGACCACTATACACTAGTGACAAGACAATGTCCATTATACAGAACTCAATGACCACTATACACTAGACACAAGACAATGACCACTATACACAAGACAATGACCACTATACATTAGTTACAAGACAATGCCCACTATACACTTGACACAAGACAATGACCACTATACACTAGACACAAGACAATGACCATTATACACTAGACACAAGACAATGACCACTATACACTAGTCACAAGACAATGTTCACTATACACTAGACACAAGACAATGACCACTATACAATAGACACAAGACAATGACCACTATACACTAGACACAAGACAATGACCACTATACATTTCACACAAGATAATGACCACTATACACTAGTCACAGGACAATGTCCACTATACACTAGACACAAGACAATGACCACTATACACTAGACACAAGACGATGTCCACTATACACTAGACACAAGACAATGACCACTATACACTAGGCACATGACAATGTCCACTATACACTAGACACAAGACAATGACCACTATACACTAAACACAAGACAATGACCACTATACACTACACACACGACAGTGCCCACTAAACACTAGACACAAGATAATGTCCACTATACACTAGTTACAAGACAATGACCACTATACACTAGTTACAAGACAATGACCACTATACACTAGACACAAGACAATGACCACTATACACTAGACACATGACATTGTCCACTATACACAAGACAATGACCATTATACACTAGTTACAAGACAATGACCACTATACACTATACACAAGAAAATGACCACTGTACACTAGACACAATACAATGACCACTATACACTAGACACAAGACAATGACCACTATACACTAGACACAAGACAATGACCACTATACACTAGACACAAGACAATGACCACAATATACTAGGCACATGACAATGACCACTATACACTAGACACAAGACAATGACCACTATACACTAGACACAAAACAATGACCACTATACACTAGTCAAAAGACAAATACCACTATACACTAGTCACAAGACAATGATCGCTATACACTAGTCACAACACAATGTTTACTATACACTAGACAGAAGACAATGTCCACTATGTACTAGACATAAGACAATGACCACTATACAATAGTTACAAGATAATGACCACTATACACTAGACGCAAGACAATGTCCACTATTCACTAGACACAAGACAATGTTCACTATACACTATACATAAGACAATGACAACTATACACTAGTCACAAAATAATGACCACTAGACACAAGACAATGACCACTATACAGTAGTCACAAGAGAATGACCACTATACACTAGACACAATACAATGACCACTATACACTAGACACAAGACAATGTACACTATACACAAGTCACAAGACAATATCCACTATACACAAAACAATGACCACTATACACTAGTCACAAAATAATGACCACTTTACACTAGATACAAGACAATGACCACCATATACTAGTGATAAGATAATGTTCACTTTACACTAGACACAAGACATTGACCACTATACACTAGACACAAGACAATGTCCACTATACAGTAGTCACAAGACAATGACCACTATACACTAGTGACAAGACAATGTCTATTATACAGAACTCAATGACCACTATAAACTAGACACAAGACAATGACCACAATACACTAGACACAAAACAATGACCACTATACACTAGTCAAAAGAAAAATACCACTATACACTAGTCACAAGACAATGTTCACTATACACCAGTCACAACACAATGTCCACTATGCACTAGACATAAGACAATGACCACTATACACTAGACACAAGACAATGACCACTATACAGTAGTCACAAGACAATGACCACTATACACTAGACACAATACAGTGACCACTATACACTAGACACAAGACAATGTACACTATACACAAGTCACAAGACAATGTCCACTATACACAAGACAATGACCACTATACACTAGTCACAAAATAATGACCACTTTACACTAGATACAAGACAATGACCACCATACACTAGTGATAAGATAATGTTCACTGTACACAAGACACACGACAATGACCACCATACACTAGACACAAGACAATGTCCACTATACAGTAGTCACAAGACAATGACCACTATACACTAGTGACAAGACAATGTCCATTAAACAGTACTCAATGACCACTATACACTAGACACAAGACAATTACCACTATACACTAGACACAAGACAATGACCACTATACATTAGTTACAAGACAATGCCCACTATACACTTGACACAAGACAATGACCACTATACACTAGACACAAGACAATGACCATTATACACTAGACACAAGACAATGACCACTATACACTAGTCACAAGACAATGTCCACTATACACTAGACACAAGACAATGACCACTATACAATAGACACAAGACAATGACCACTATACACTAGACACAAGACAATGACCACTATACATTTCACACAAGACAATGACCACTATACACTAGTCACAGGACAATGTCCACTATACACTAGACACAAGACAATGACCACTATACACTAGACACAAGACGATGTCCACTATACACTAGACACAAGACAATGTCCACTATTCACTAGACACAAGACAATGACCACTATACACTAGGCACATGACAATGTTCACTATACACTAGACACAAGACAATGACCACTATACACTAAACACAAGACAATGACCACTATACACTACACACATGACAATGTCCACTAAACACTAGACACAAGATAATGTCCACTATACTCTAGTTACAAGACAATGACCACTATACACTAGTTACAAGACAATGACCACTATACACTAGACGCAAGACAATGTCCACTATTCACTAGACACAAGACAGTGTTCACTATACACTATACATAAGACAATGACAACTATACACTAGTCACAAAATAATGACCACTATACACTAGACACAAGACAAAGACCACTATACAGTAGTCACAAGACAAGGACCACTATACACTAGACACAATACAGTGACCACTATACACTAGACACAAGACAATGTACACTATACACAAGTCACAAGACAATGTCCACTATACACAAGACAATGACCACTATACACTAGTCACAAAATAATGACCACTTTACACTAGATACAAGACAATGACCACCATACACTAGTGATAAGATAATGTTCACTGTACACAAGACACACGACAATGACCACCATACACTAGACACAAGACAATGTCCACTATACAGTAGTCACAAGACAATGACCACTATACACTAGTGACAAGACAATGTCCATTAAACAGTACTCAATGACCACTATACACTAGACACAAGACAATTACCACTATACACTAGACACAAGACAATGACCACTATACATTAGTTACAAGACAATGCCCACTATACACTTGACACAAGACAATGACCACTATACACTAGACACAAGACAATGACCATTATACACTAGACACAAGACAATGACCACTATACACTAGTCACAAGACAATGTCCACTATACACTAGACACAAGACAATGACCACTATACAATAGACACAAGACAATGACCACTATACACTAGACACAAGATAATGACCACTATACATTTCACACAAGACAATGACCACTATACACTAGTCACAGGACAATGTCCACTATACACTAGACACAAGACAATGACCACTATACACTAGACACAAGACGATGTCCACTATACACTAGACACAAGACAATGTCCACTATTCACTAGACACAAGACAATGACCACTATACACTAGGCACATGACAATGTTCACTATACACTAGACACAAGACAATGACCACTATACACTAAACACAAGACAATGACCACTATACACTACACACATGACAATGACCACTAAACACTAGACACAAGATAATGTCCACTATACTCTAGTTACAAGACAATGACCACTCTACACTAGTTACAAGACAATGACCACTATACACTAGACACAAGACAATACCACTATACACTAGACACAAGGAAATGTCCACTATACACTAGACACAAAACAATGACCACTATACATTAGTCACAAGACAATGACCACTATATACTAGACTTAAGACAATGACCACTATACACTAGACACAAGGCAATGTCCACTATACACTAGTCACAAGACAATGTCCACTATACACTAGACACAAGACAATGACCACTATACACTAGTCACAAGACAATGTCCACTATACACTAGACATAAGACAATGACCATAATATACTAGACACAAGACAATGACAACTATACACTAGTCACAAGACAGTGACCACTATACACCTGACACAAGACAATGACCACTGTACACTAGACACAAGGCAATGACCACACTACACTAGACACCAGACAATGACCACTATACACTTGACACAAGACAATGACCACTATACACTAGACATAAGATAATGACCATAATATACTAGACACAAGACAATGACAACTATACACTAGTCACAAGACAATGCCCACTATACACAAGGCACAAGACAATGTCCAATATTAACTAGACACAAGACAATGACCACTATATACTAGTTTCAAGACAATGACCACTATACACTAGACACAATACAATGACCACTATACATTAGTCACAAGACAAAGTCAACTGTTCACTTGACACAAAACAATGACCACTATACACTAGACACAAGACAATGTCCACTATACACTAGACACAAGACAATATCCACTATACACTATACACTAGACACAAGACAATGTCCACTATACACTAGACACAAGACAATGACCACTATACACTAGACACATGACAATGTCCACTATACACAAGACAATGACTATTATACACTAGTTACAAGAAAATGACCACTATACACTATACACAAGAAAATGACCACTGTACACTAGACACAATACAATGACCACTATACACTAGACACAAGACAATGACCATTATACACTAGACACAAGACAATGACCACTATACACTAGACACAAGACAATGACCACAATATACTTGGCACATGACAATGACCACTATACACTAGACACAAGACAATGACCACTATACACTAGACACAAGACAATGACCACTATACACTAGTCAAAAGACAAATACCACTATACACTAGACACAAGACAATGACCACTATACACTAGTCACAAGACAATGATCACTATACACTAGTCACAACACAATGTCCACTATTCACTAGACAGAAGACAATGTCCACTATGCACTAGACATAAGACAATGACCACTATACAATAGTTACAAGATAATGACCACTATACACTAGACGCAAGACAATGTCCACTATTCACTAGACACAAAACAATGTTCACTATACACTATACATAAGACAATGACAACTATACACTAGTCACAAGATAATAACCACTATACACTAGACACAAGACAATAACAACTATACAGTAGTCACAAGACAACGATCTCTGTGCACTAGTGACCAGACAATGTCCACTCTACACTAGACACAAGACAATGACAACTATACACTAGTCACAAGACAATGTCCAACATACACTTGACACAAGACAATGACCACTATACACTAGACACAAGACAATGTTCACTTTACACTAGACACAAGACAGAGCAGTGACCTGCACCACTGTACACTAGTGTACAGTGGTGACCTGCACCACTGTACACTGGACACAAGACAATGGCCACTATACACTAGTTACAAGACAATGACCACTGTACACTAGTCACAAGACAATGTCCACTTTTCACTATACTCAAGACAATGACCACTATACACTAGACAATGTCCACTATACACTAGACACAAGACAATGACCACTCTACTCTAGTTAAAAGACAATGTCTACTATTCACTATACAGAAGACAATGACAACAATACACTAGCCACTAGACAATAGTGAAACCCCGAAGCCATTACGCCTGTATGACAAGTGGAAGGGGTCACGATAAGGGTTTGGGATGGCACGGGGGGGAAGGATTGGTGCTCAACCACTTGGACTGTCGGGGATTGAACTCTGACCTGTACGAAGCGAGACTGTCGCTCTACTGTCCAATCCTAGTCGTTGGGCTAATATCTTGCTAGTATAATAATTTAGGCCTGACTAATTAAATTGTATCTAAGATATTAGACCGATGTTATCTGGCTTCATCATGTATTTCTTGAGTTTTTTTTTTTTGGTTCAAATTTACCGAATCGGTTTAAGGTTTGGTGGAGTGTGTGGTGGTGAGCGGACTGTACACAGTGTGTGGTGAGCGGACTGTACACAGTGTGTGGTGATCGGACTGTACACAGTGTGTGGTGAGCGGACTGTACACAGTGTGTGGTGAGCGGACTGTACACAGTGTGTGGTGAGCGGACTATACACAGTGTGTGGTGAGCGGACTGTACACAGTGTGTGGTGAGCGGACTGTACACAGTGTGGTGGTGAGCGGACTGTACACAGTGTGTGGTGAGCGGACTGTACACAGTGTGTGGTGAGCTGACTGTACACAGTGTGTGGTGAGCGGACTGTTCACAGTGTGTGGTGAGCGGACTGTACACAGTGTGTGGTGAGCGGCATGACCTGGCCACACAAGACAACCACAAACTATGATGAGCCATGGCAGCAAACATTAGCCAGGGAGGACGTGTTGAAGACAGTTCAGAGGGCGCCCGAGTGTGGCGCGGTGTACCTGTTCTTCAGTGAGGCTCCACACTCACGATGTGTCTACACCAGGACAATGACGGTTGGGAGGCGGGGTCAAGTAGCTGAAGCTCAACCCCCCGCAAGCACAACTAGGTGAGTACAACTAGGTAAGTACATGTACTTCTACACATCCCCGAACCTGGAGGCTGGTGCGTGCCCACCACAACCCCTGTCGGGTGAGGACCTGCGTGCCCACCACAACCCTTGTAGGCTGAGGGCCTGCGTGCCCACCACAACCCCTGTAGGGTGAGGGCCTGCGTGCCCACCACAACCCTTGTAGGGTCCGGGCCTGCATGCCCACCACAACCCCTGTAGGGTGAGGGCCTGCGTGCCCACCACAACCACTATAGGATCCGGACCTGCGTGACCACCACAACTCCTATAGGGTCCGGGCCAGCGTTCTCACCATAACCCCTATAGGATCCGGACCTGCGTGCCCACCACAACTCTTATTGGATCCGGACCTGCGTGCCCATCACAACTCCTATAGGGTCCGGGCCTGAGTGCCCACCACATCCCCTGTAGGGTGAGGGCCTGCGTGCCCACCACAACCCCTATAGGGTCTGGGTCTGCGTGCCCACCACATCCCCTGTAGGGTGAGGGCCTGCGTGCCCACCACATCCCCTGTAGGGTGAGGGCCTGCGTGCCCACCACAACCCCTGTAGTGTGAGGACCTGCGTGCCCACCACAACCTCTGTAGGGTGAGGGCCTGCGAGCCTCCTACAACCCCTATAGGGTGAGGGCCTGCGTGCCCACAACAACCCCTGTAGGGTGAGGGCCTGCATGCCCACCACAACCTCTATAGGGTCCGGCCCTACGTGCCCACCACAACCCCAGAAGGGTGAGGGCCTGCGTGCCCACCACAACCCCTATAGGGTCCGGGCCTGCGTGCCCACCACAACCCCTATAGGGTCCGGGCATGCGTGCCCACCACAACCCCTATAGTGTCCAGGCCTGCGTGCCCACCACATCCCCTATAGGGTCCGCGCCTGCGTGCACCCCCACAACCCCTATAGGGTCCGGGCCTGCGTGCCCACCACAACCCCTATTGGGTCCTTGCCTGCGTGCCCACCACATCCCCTATAGGGTCCGGGCCTGCGTGCCCCCCACAACCCTTATAGGGCCCGCGCCTGCGTGCCCACCACAACCCCTATTGGGTCCTTGCCTGCGTGCCCACCACATCCCCTATAGGGTCAGGGCTTGCGTGCCCTAAAAACCCCTGAAGGGTGGGGGCCTTCGTGCCCACCACAACCCCTGTAGGGTGAGGGCCTGCGTGCCCACCACATCCACTATAGGATCCGGACCTGCGTGACCACCACAACTCCTATAGGGTCCGGGCCTGCGTTCTCACCACAACCCCTATAGGATCCGGACCTGCGTGCCCACCACAACTCTTATAGGGTCCGGGTCTGCGTGCCCACCACAACCTCTATAGGGTCTGGGCCTGCGTGCCCACCACATCCCCTGTAGGGTGAGGGCCTGCGTGCCCACCACAACCCCTATAGGGTCCGGGCCTGCGTGCCCACCACAACCTCTATTGGGTTCGGGCCTGCGTGCCAACCACATCCACTATAGGGTGAGGGCCTGCGTGCCCACCACAACCCCTATAGGGTCCGGGCCTGCGTGCCCACCTCATACCCTGTAAGGTCCGGGCCTGCGTGCCCACCACAACCACTATAGGGTGAGGGCCTGCGTGCCCACCACAACCTCTATACTGTCCGGGCCTGCATGCCCACCACATACCCTGTAGGGTCCGGGCCTGCGTGCCCACCACAACCACTATAGGGTGAGGGCCTGTGTCCCTCTATTACCGTCCTATTGGTGATGAACCTGTTAATGAATATGCAGGTGCACCTCTTCCTGATAACTACTCAAATGCTGAAGCCTACGTTTCTGCCAAAGATCTCTACTCTGGTCGTCGTAATGCAGCTACATAGCAAATAAATGTACAGCGAATATACCTGTGATATTATAAGTGTCAGTAACAGGATGACGTGGCAACTGGTGACTATCCTGTGGAAATTCAATCTCTAATGTGAAAACAATTAACGTTAATATTAGATGTTAAGTGATAATTTGATCAAAATCGCAGGAAATCTTGTACCCGGCACTCAATATACGAGAATAAGGGCAAGATAATCCTACTAAATAAATGAAACTGATAGTTTCAAAAAGAAATTAAAATTTTGATTGTTTCAAACGTGAAAGGGTAGTCCAACAATGTATGGATACCTTACCGGGTCTCTATTGGACAGAAGCAAGGGGTTTCCTACTTAACTAGATGATACTTACAAAATTAGCGTTCTTTGTGCTCTGAAAAAAGCAAGCTAATTCCCTACCTGAGTAAATATCATAATCTCTGACCAACGTGTAGGGGTGCGAGTGTCAACTGGTGACGAGAACTGTGGCTGAGGTCCCAACTGAACAGCGTAGTCCGCACTAGAGGAACTATGGCCCTCTTTATCCTCCTTCGGTCGGATTGCAGAAGATAGGGTATGTGGCCCGAAGACAAACCAAAGTACTAGGGTACCAAAGTGATGATCTGTCGTAATTGAGAAATATTCTAGGGACGAAAAAGGTTTAAGAGAATGATTGTGGCCACTAGTCACCACGTAATCCACAGTTATCCAACACTCACAGTATGTTACCCTCGGAATGCACAAAATACACAGCACCATATAAATATTAAGAGTTATGAAAATATTGAAAAGCAACTGTATCAAAGCCAAGTACACTTACCACAAATTGATGTTCTAGTGTTAGTACCTGAGTGAGGCTCCTAGGACAGGCCCCCATTATATGTGATGGAAAAAAAATGTAGGTGTACGGCAGTCCTCCCAATGGCTGGTGTCAAAGCCAATCACATTTACAAAAAAAAAAAGAAAAAAAAGTTGACTGCATGGCTGTTGCCTCCTGTGGTCAAGTAAAAGGAAAAAACATGCAAAACAAATCGTATGACCAATGAAACTTTAATTTTCTTGAAAACAAATATGAACAAAGATAATCCCTTGGCTGTGTACAGTGCGAATAAACAAAATTACAAAGTCAAAAAATAATATAAAATAAAACAATGGTTACGTTACTCTACAATGAACAAGACAAAAAATGAATTAAAAAGGTGCTGAGAATATTGGCTGGCTGAAAACCTCCACTATTACACAGAGCATATGCTAGATAGATATATCAGCCTTGAGAGCACAGAATATTCTAAATCCAAATGCTCGTGCACGCTTAGTCATCGGCTATGCAGATGGCACTGAAGTCGAGTGGAGTCGCCGATTCACCAATGGTAAGCGTGCTGGCTGGAAGTGGTAGTTTGGTGATCGACGAGGGTGGCGTGGCGACAGCGAGGAGGGGGAGATGGAGAGCGAGTGTAAGGTACGTATACCCCCTGTCGAAACGTATTCTACTAAATATATACTACTCTTGATTGTAGTATCTAGATGTTGTAGATGTACTGAAATAATATGATGAAGGAAAGAGCAGGCCAAATCTCTCTTGAAGAAGATTATCATCACAACATGCATTCTTATCTTCTTCAATTCTGTTCTCAAGTTTTCGTTTTGTTTCCCCCACATAGACTTCATTTCAATCTCTACAAGGTAATATATAATTATTATTATTACGAATAAATAAGTTAAATGAGTTTAAATCATCACTAAATAGCCAGCAGATACTGTTTACGTTGTGCAGTAAGGAAGCCGATACAATGACAAAAGCCAGTTTTGTTGTATCATGGAATATTGCTCATGCTAAACGCCCATATTCTGATGGCGAATTTATTAAGAAAAATATAGCTGAGTATGTTACTGTGTTAGATCCAAGTAACACAAAACTTGAGAGACAAACAACACAAACACCAGCATCACGCCACACTACAGAGATGCGCATCAATCAGATCCCTGCTCATGTTGCAGACAAAATGTAAATGATTTAAAAATTCCCTTGTATTCACCTTAACTCTTGACGATGCAAAATACATACAACACAACTCAAAACTGGCAATATTTGTTCTTTATGTTGCTTCTGTAAAGTAATATGTAAATGTGAAAGAAGAGATGTAGGACTTATTATTATTATTATTTGTAGCATTGTATTTTTGCCAAAAAATATAATTAGACTTATTAATTAATTTAATTTAAGACTAATTTTGTAAGATAGAAATCACATTAAAATAGCTCGAAAATTTAGATCATATTTTTTTAAAATATTTGTGTCTTTGTGATTACTGAAATTAAAACATGTTAACAGTTTCAAACTGTAAGCATGTTTAAATTAATACATGTTAGCAGTTTCAAACTGTAAGCAAACTACGCCTATTTATGTACCAGCTTACCGTTTTCCCCATTCTCAGAGAGCAGAAGCAGATAGACTTGTAGAGGAAATGTTACAGAGTGATGTAATTGAATCGAGTAATTCGCCATGGAACGCTCCATTGATTCTTGTACCAAAGCGAGATGGGAATTGGAGACCTGTAATCGATTATCTCAAGCTTAACAGAGTAACAATACCTGATCGTTTCCCACTTCCAGTTCTAAATGATTTGTTGCAAAGTATTGGTCGAAACAAAGTATTCTCAACGTTAGATTTGTTGCAGGGATTCTGGCAAATTCCCCTTGATGAGGAAAGTAAACAATTGACAGCCTTTAGTACTCCCAATGGTCATTTTCATTTCAAAAGAATGCCATTTGGTTTGTGTAGTAGTCCAATAACCTTTTCACGGCTCATGACAAATCTATTTCGTAGATTGATAGGAAGTACTCTTCTAGTTTACCTTGATGATCTCATAATCATGGCCGCAAGATGTTCAGACTCATTTCCAGTACCTTGAGAAAGTACTTGCAAAGCTCGCTGAAGCTAATTTAAAAATAAAACTTGCAGAATGTTCATTTTTAAAGCAGAAGATTAATTTCCTAGGTCATACAGTTACACCTTCAGGTATTACATTGAATGAATCAAAAATTATTGCTGCCCGTGATTTTCCAACACCTCGTACCGCAGAAGCCGTAAGACAGTTCACAGGTCTTGTAGGATTTTATCGTTCATTTATTGCTGGATTCTCTATTATAGCCGCTCCGCTTTACAAGTTGCAAAGAAAAGATGAACCCTTTGTTTGGGGAGAGGCCCAGGATCAGTCATTCAAAAAACTCAAAGCAGCCTTGATTTCGTCACCTGTCCTCAGGTACGTAGATTTTTCTAAACCTTTTACGTTGGTTACAGATGCTAGTGACATAGGTCTAGGTGCTGCATTACTTCAAACAGAAGGTCACAGAGATCACGCAATAGCTTATGCTTGCCGCACATTATCTAAAGAAGAGAAAAATTATAGTGCAACAGAACGAGAAGCCTTGGCAGTTGTTTGGGCACTTAAACATTTCAAGGATACAATTTATAATTACCCAGTTCATGTTCTTACAGATCACCAACCATTAATTCCCTTGTTCAAAAATATGAATGCAGTTGGAAAGTTTGCTAGATATTTGCTCACAATTCAAGAATTCAATCCCACATTTGGATATATTCCAGGGAAGCAAAATGTTGTAGCCGATGCGTTTTCTCGACACGTAGCTGCGATTCAGTTAAATTACCCAGCATTAGATGCTACAGTAGTAGAAACGGAACAAAGACAAGACCCCATATGGACACCCGTCATTAAATTATTGACTAAGCAAGACACTCGCCCGATTCATAAACCGCCAGTACCATTGAAAGAACTAGTTATGTTGGACAATTTAATGTGTAGAGTAGTAAAGCTAGGGACAGCCCCGAGGAAATGTTGTCAGTTAGTTGTTCCAGCTGTCTTGGTACCAACTGTGTTAAAAATTATCCATGATGCATTATCCATGATGCAAGTGCACATCCAGGAAAGGATCGTACACTCCAACAAGGTCGATTGAAGTATTTTTGGCCAAAAATGGTTAAGGAGATTGCTCATTATGTTGACAGATGTTTAACTTGTTTACAGCACAAGGGACATGTTTCAGGACCTAATCCAATTCCGGTGTGCCCAGCAACTAAAGCTCCTTGGGAATGAATGTCGATGGATTTATTGACAAATTTTGCGGAAACAGAGAAAGGGAACAAACATTTGCTTGTAATGGTCGATAATTTTTCACGGTTTTGCGAACTAGTTCCTATCCCGAACAAAACAGCAGAAACTATAGCCAGTGCATTCCATGACCAAATAATTTGTAGATATAGTATGCCTAAAGTAATCCTTTCAGATAATGGTCCAGAATTCAGTAATAGTATTTTAACTAGCTTGTGTGATTTATATAACATCAAAAAATGTAGCATCATGCCTTATCATCCAGCAAGTAATGGACTAGCCGAAAGTACTAACAGGAAAGTGTTAGATGCCTTGAGAGTCACGTTGAATTTTGATAACAACAATTGGGATGATTTTATACCCTTAATTCAGTGTGCTATAAATTCTTCAATTAACGTTTCTACAGGTGACACACCTCACGATATTCTTTATGGTACAGATAAGATCCTCCCTAATGAATTGATTAACGTACCTCCTACTCCCTTATATAACGTAGATGACTTTGTTCAAGTGAAGCGTAGACAGATGCAATTAGTATTCAAGAAAATACGAGAACAACTGTCCAAAGCTACAGCCGAGTTCACCCTAGCAAGGAATGCACGAGCTAAACCCAGTAAAATAACTATTGGATCTGTAGTAATGATACTTAACCAACACAGGTCTGGTCCTATGTATAAGTTAACTAAGAAATTTTTGGGTCCATATAAGGTAACCGAGCTTATCAAAGGTAATAAGTACAGATTAAAGAACTTAGTAACAGGAGAGTATATAAACGAACATTTAGACCACATGAAGTTAGCTAAAATGACTGTTGACGAGACTGATGAGGAAGATGACAATGAACTTACCCAGACAGATACTCCTACTCGGACACCACCGTCTGTGGTTGACAGACCACTTGATATTCAGCAGCCCCATACTGGCACTTATAATCTTAGATCTAGACCTCTCGTTTCAACCGTGCACTCAACACATGTCCATTGGCTAGATGTTAACGAGGATATCTCTCAAGATGATAGTTTGTCACATGAAGTTTCATCTGTTCTGGACCTTCAGTCAGAGCCAGAGTTGTATAGTGCTCTGGATGAGCTAGGTGTAGATATCCGCAGAATTTATAATTGAGTGCACGCTGCAGTTATTCTGTTTTTTTTGAAAAAAAAAATCATTATCTAATCTTAAAATTCATTTGTGGTTGTTAGGTCAGAACTTTGTAATAATTGTTTAATTTTGTATGGTTTTCAAGCACATGCCAGTGACACATGTTAATAATTTTGTTTAGGCAATACCTTGAGTTGTATTGTTCATATCTGATCAGTAGATATCCACATGTTCTTAATACTCTGGTTTTATCAAAGCATTGTTACCATAATTTTCACCTATTATGATGATTTTTTTTTGGTGCATGTGCCGAGTTGTTAGTATTACGCACACCTGATCTTTCAATGTTTTATTATGCAAATTTCACATGTAAGCCATTATTGAATGCCACCGAGGTCCTTTCAGTATCATTGTAACTATATAGCTAGCCAGAGCTTGTTGACAAGGGACGTCGACTTGGTAGCGTGTCCGAGCGGTGTTATACTCAAATTCTATGTCAGTTGGAATATAACCAATCACAGGCAAGTAGGCCTCTGACGTCATGCCAGACAGAGGAGCATCAGCCATGCTCCCAGCAGTCTCAGTATCCTCACAGATTCAGAGTAGGTGGACCTCGGCTGGCCAGTTATACACCTGTTTGCCTCACTCAATAAATATACAGAAGTGACTACTGTGTCTACATTCAACCCGAACAAGTCAAACGAATATATATATATACATAAAAGATGCGCGCTAGCTCGACGCTCTCACTTCACCACGTGGGACTTATAAACAACCCGAGCAAGGGCAGGATGCTGTGAGATTAACTGTTAATTTAACCTAGAATATTTTAATCTTCCTGATGGTTGAACTCATAATCCATTCTATATATACTACACAATGGAATGACATTGTCTTTAATACAAATGTTCCAACGATGGGGAAACAATGCAATATTTTCATTAATCATGGTGTACAACCCTAGTAATATGTCACTAGGAAAGTTGGTACTGTCCACAACTAGACATGTTATAGAAAGCATGATGTTTTTTTAACTTGAGTGGATGGTTCATTTTCCCTTTGACAGTTACTTTATTCCCAGAAACACCACTCAGAAAAGTCATTGATGACTCACTCACTGTAACAGAGTGCTTACTTGCAATATCTCTAAGAGCTGAAGTCTTGACAATATTTATTTTGGCACCTGTATCTACGAAGACCATAGTCAAGAGCCGATACTAGAGGACCATCACTAAAATCTGTGCAACTCACTGTTTGTAACTTACGTTGCTTAGGGTGTCTGCATCTGGTCTGGGTCAAATTCACTTGGGTTTCGTCAACAAATACACCGTGTCTTTTGTCAGTGTCCTCCTCTGTCAAGTGTTCAAATCTATTTTGGGCAGCTACTGAATAAACAGGGAGGGGCACAAGTACTGGCTAACTTGAATGGGTTAGAAGGTTGCTTTGAGATTCTCCAGACGATGTGGTGTTAACAGTCTGAGCTCTTGGGTTCTGTGACTTGTTATTGTAGTTGGGGTGATTATTGTGGAGTGGCGGTTTGGCCACTATATAGAGTGGCGGTTTGACTTGGCAAGTTCTTTGAATCCTTCCTTAACCCCCTTCCCCCCCAACACCCTCCCCCAATGCTTACTGGTCAGGGTCAATAGTATCAAGTCCCGAAGATAGAAATTCTCTATATATTTTGGCACATGATAATGTGTTCTCTTGTGTGTTTATATACTGCTCTTATGTTATACCAGGAGTTGTATTTTGTGATACTTAATTAGTTCGGTGTATGCTCAAGGATTTATTTACTTGTAAATGTCTTCTTCTGTGGCTGTAATATTTGAAAGAGTACTGATGGTTTACTTGCAATGTAATACAGTGCCTATCGCGGCTCGGTGCCCGTCGCCAGCTTACTGTTCTCTGGCTTGTCAGCAGGGGCAGGTGCACTATACACTAGTCACAGGACAATGTCCACTATACACTAGGCACATGACAATGACCACTATACACTAGACACAAGACAATGACCACTATACACTAGAAACAAGACAATGACCACCATACACTAGACACAAGACAATGACCACTATACACTAGTCACAAGACAATGTCCACTATACATTTGACACAAGACAATAACATCTATACGCTAGACACAAGGCAATGACCACTATACACTAGACACAAGACAATGACCACTATACATTTCACACAACACAATGACCACTATACACTAGTCACAGGACAATGTCCACTATACACTAGACACAAGCCAATGACCACTATACACTAGACACAAGACGATGTCCACTATACACTAGACAAAAGACAATGTCCACTATTCACTAGACACAAGACAATGACCACTATACACTAGACACATGACAATGTCCACTATAAACTAGACACAAGACAATGTCCACTATACACTAAACACAAGACAATGACCACTATACATTACGCACACGACAATGTCCACTAAACACTAGACACAAGATAATGTCCACTATACACTAGTTACAAGACAATGACCACTATACACTAGTTACAAGACAATGACCACTATACACTAGACACAAGACAATGACCACTATACAATAGACACAAGGAAATGTCCACTATACACCAGACACAAAACAATGACCACTATACATTAGTCACAAGACAATGACCACTATACACTAGTCACAAGACAATGAACACTATACACTAGACACAAGGCAATGTACACTATACACTAGTCACAAGACAATGTCCACTATACACTAGACACAAGACAATGACCACTATACACTAGTCACAAGACAATGTCCACTATACACTAGACACAAGACAATGACCACTATACACTAGACACAAGACAATGACCACTATACACTTGACACAAGACAATGACCACTATACACTAAACATAAGACAATGACCATAATATACTAGACACAAGACAATGACAACTATACACTAGTCACAAGACAATGACCACTATACACTAGACACAAGACAATGTACACTATTCACTTGACACAAGACAATGACCACTATACACTAGACACAAGACAATGTCCACTATACACTAGACACAAGACAATGTCCACTATACACTAGACACAAAACAATGACCACTATACACTAGTCACAAGACAATGTCCAATATACACAAGTCACAAGACAATGTCCACTATACACACGACAATGACCACTATACACTAGACACAAGACAATGCCCACTATACACTAGACACAAGACAATGACCACTATACACTAGTCACAGGACAATGTCCACTATACACTAGACACAAGACAATGACCACTATACACTAGACACAATACAATGACCACTATACACTAGACACAAGGCAATGTACACTATACACAAGTCACAAGACAATGTCCACTATACACAAGACAATGACCACTATACACTAGTCACAAGATAATGACCACTTTACACTAGATACAAGACAATGACCACCATACACTAGTGATAAGATAATGTTCACTATACACTAGACACAAGACAATGACCACTATACACTAGACAAAAGACAATGACCACTATACATTAGTCACAAGACAATGCCCACTATACACTTGACACAAGACAATGACCACTATACACTAGACACAAGACAATGACCATTATACACTAGACACAAGACAATGACCACTATACAGTAGTCACAAGACAATGTCCACTATACACTAGACAGAAGACAATGACCACTATACACTAGACACAAGACAATGACCACTATACACTAGTCACAAGACAATGACCATTATACACTAAACACAAGACAATGACCAATATACACTAGTCACAAGACAATGACCACTATACATTTCACACAAGACAATGACAACTATACACTAGTCACAGGACAATGTCCACTATACACTAGACACAAGCCAATGACCACTTTACACTAGACACAAGACGATGTCCACTATACACTAGACACAAGACAATGTCCACTATTCACTAGACACAAGACAATGACCACTATACACTAGACACATGACAATGTCCACTATACACTAGACAAAAGACAATGACCACTATACACTGAACACAAGACAATGACCACTATATACTACACACACGACAATGTCCACTAAATACTAGACACAAGATAATGTCCACTATACACTAGTTACAAGACAATGACCACTATACACTAGTTACAAGACAATGACCACTATACACTAGACACAAGACAATGACCACTATACACTAGACACAAGGTAGTCTCCGTGGTGTAGTGTAGTCTCCGTGGTGTAGTGGTAAGACACTCGCCTGGCGTTCCGCGAGCGCTATGTCATGGGTTCGTATCCTGGCCGGGGAGGATTTACTGGGCGCAATTCCTTAACTGTAGCCTCTGTTTAACGCAACAGTAAAATGTGTACTTGGATGAAAAAACGATTCTTCGCGGCAGGGGATCGTATTCCAGGGACCTGCCCGAAACGCTACGCGTACTAGTGGTTGTACAAGAATGTAACAACTCTTGTATATATCTCAAAAAAAAAAAAAAAAAAATGTCCACTAAACACTAGACACAAAACAATGACAACTATACATTAGTCACAAGACAATGACCACTATACACTAGACTTAAGACAATGACCACTATACACTAGACACAAGGCAATGTCCACTATACACTAGTCACAAGACAATGTCCTCTATACACTAGACACAAGACAATGACCACTATACACTAGACACAAGACAATGACCACTATACACTTGACACAAGACAATGGCCAGTATACACTAGACATAAGACAATGACCATAATATACTAGACACAAGACAATGACAACTATACACTAGACACAAGACAATGACCACTATACACTAGACACAAGACAATGACCACTATACACTTGACACAAGACAATGACCAGTATACACTAGACATAAGACAATGACCATAATATACTAGACACAAGACAATGACAACTATACACTAGTCACAAGACAATGACCACTATACACTTGACACAAGACAATGACCACTGTACAGTAGACACAAGACAATGAGTACTATACACTAGACACAAGACAATGACCACTATACACTTGACACAAGACAATGACCACTATACACTAGACATAAGACAATGACCATAATATACTAGACACAAGACAATGACAACTATACACTAGTCACAAGACAATGACCACTATTCACAAGGCACAAGACAATGTCCAATATTAACTAGACACAAGACAATGACCACTATATACTAGTTTCAAGACAATGACCACTATACACTAGACAGAAGACAATGACCACTATACATTAGTCACAAGACAAAGTCAACTATTCACTTGACACAAAACAATGACCACTATACACTAGACATAAGACAATGTCCACTATACACTAGACACAAGACAATGTCCACTATACACTATACACTAGACACAAGAAATTGTCCACTATACACTAGACACAAGACAATGACCACTATTCACTAGACACATGGCAATGTTCACTATACACAAGACAATGACCATTATACACTAGTTACAAGACAATGACCACTATACACTAGTTACAAGACAATGACCACTATACACTATACACAAGAAAATTACAACTGACCACTAGACACAATACAATGACCACTATATACTAGACACAAGACAATAACCACTATACACTAGACACAAGACAATGACCACTATACACTAGACACAAGACAATGACCACAATATACTAGGCACATGACAATGACCACTATACACTAGACACAAGACAATGACCACTATACACTAGACACAAGACAATGACCACTATGCACTAGTCAAAAGACAAATACCACTATACACTAGTCACAAGACAATGATCTCTATACACTAGTCACAACACAATGTCCACTATACACAAGACAGAAGACAATGTCCACTATGCACTAGACATAGGATAATGACCACTATACAATAGTTACAAGATAATGACCACTATACACTAGACGCAAGACAATGTCCACTATTCACTAGACACAAGACAATGTTCACTATACACTATACATAAGACAATGACAACAATACACTAGTCACAAAATAATGACCACTATACACTAGACACAACACAAGGCCACTATACAGTAGTCCCAAGACAATGACCACTATACACTAGACACAATACAATGACCACTATACACTAGACACAAGGCAATGTACACTATACACAAGTCACAAGACAATGTCCACTATACACAAGACAATGACCACTATACACTAGTCACAAGATAATGACCACTTTACACAAGATACAAGACAATGACCACCATAGACTAGTGATAAGATAATGTTCACTATACACTAGACACAAGACAATGACCACTATACACTAGACACAAGACAATGTCCACTATACAGTAGTGACAAGACAATGACCACTATACACTAGTGACAAGACAATGTCCATTATACAGAACTCAAAGACCACTATACACTAGACACAAGACAATGACCACTATATACTAGCCACAAGACAATGACCACTATACATTAGTCACAAGACAATGCCCACTATACACTTGACACAAGACAATGTCCACTATACACTAGACACAAGACAATGACCATTATACACTAGACACAAAACAATGACCATTATACACTAGACACAAGACAATGACCACTATACACTAGACACTAGACAATGACCACTATACACTAGACACAAGACAATGACCATTATACATTAGACTCAAGACAATGACCACTATACACTAGTCACAGGTGTTATGATCTCAGCCTGCAGGAGAAACGAGTCTCCCTTCTTGAGAGTTATTCAGCAAGCCTGACCTGATTAGAAGGTCTAGCAAAAATTGAGGTAATAATCCATATGTAAAATAGTTCCTTGGATATGTATATCAATTTGAGATTATGGGCAATGAAGAAGAAAATAGATAAATGACTGGCTAGGAGATGTGGACATTTTGCTGGAGGCGTGAGGCTCGCTTCTGGAGGGGCTTTGACCTCACTTGAGTGCCAGACATCGCAGGGGGAAGCCGCGCTCCGTTGAGCTCCCGTCAGAAGGGAACCCCTAGTGATATATCTCTAAGAGAAGAGAAGTGTGCAGACGTGCCAGCTGTGGAATCGAGCTGGGGACGTGTGGTCTCAAGTCGTGGACGATAATTAGTGAATATTAAGCCGCCCGGAGGCATTATTGTGGGTCGTGGGAGCGCCCTGACCAGACGCCGTCAGAGGGAAAGCGCCCTCGACCAATTAATCTGTGGTAAGCACGATATACGCCAGTTCATAGTGATGCTTGTAGTTGGTCGTGTGCCCAGCGACAGTAGCGATGTTTATTTATAAGTTAGACATGTTTTAATAAGGCAGAAAGCCTGAAATAAGAGAGTGGAGAGGGAGGAACACGGAGCGCTGTGTTGGACGACTGAGGGAGCCTGGCTCCGGATGGAGGAAGACCCTCCCAGCGAGTGAGGACCGCTGCCAGGCGAGGTGGAGTATGGACCCGCCCAAAACGGGGGAGTCCACTCTCACTGTATGTAGAGGACAGATAGAGGTTTGAGGCAAGCATATTGTGTGGTTATTTTTGTTTATGTGTTAAAGGGGAACATTTTATTGGAGTGTCGATGGGTTGCAGGTTTGTCTTTGGGGAAGAAGTTGCTGAGAACTTCGAAGCCAGCAGATGATGTAGCTGATGAGACTCCAAGGTAGTGGAGCAGAGGACCTCGAGCTGTGAGGAGAAGCAGCAGTGAAGAGGAGTGTCACGTGCTTCTGTAGAGGTGGTGTAGCAGCCAAGAGAGCTGTGGAAGAACCTAACAGAAGGGTGGAGCACCGAAGTTGCACAAGGAAACTTCATGATAGCAGCCTGGAGGAGCTGCAGAGGATCCTGGTAGTGAAGCCCGGAAGAACCTAAAGATATTAGGGTAGTGAACTTCCAGAGGTGGAAGGGGAAGTTCTGGTGGATTACTAGTAGGGAGTTGATAGTGTTTGGTTGTCATTAGCGTGCAAGACGCAGTGAGAGGTGAGTGACTGTTTGCATTCTTATGTCAAGGAGTGTTTTATACTGAAGTTTAGAGTTACAGTCGTAGGCTGGATTACCTACGGATGTATGCGTTCCAGGACTGACAGTGATTGATGGATCATTGTTGTGTATCAATGAACATTTATACTGATATATGTGATTGCATTCAAATGCTGATTTTCTATATATATATTATCTTGCTGATGGTGCAACAGTGTATGTAGGCTTGATCAACTTGAGGAGGTTAATAGTATCAGGTGGTGAACCAGGAGATAGGATACCACTTGATAAGCTGATAATAGAGTTCTGATGGTGTTGGAGTGCAACCTGATTGTGATATTATAGAGTATAGGATTCATTATTATTATATGTGTGTATGTATCGTGTATGTGCTTTGTCCAGTAAATGTGTCACAATTTGCTGGTGTTTGCCCTTGTCCTAGTGAGGCTTCCCAGGAGGTAGTAAAGAAGGAGAGAGAAAGAACCAAGAACCACTGCTGTGGACAGGGTAGGAGGTAATACTAGTAAGTCATAGGGGACTGAGGAGATCATATCTCATAAGGAGAGAGTGGGGAGTCACAGCGGCTCGAGTGGGTGTGTGCACGTGACAACGAGGCTA
This sequence comes from Procambarus clarkii, assembly GCF_040958095.1. Lineage (NCBI taxonomy): Eukaryota > Metazoa > Arthropoda > Malacostraca > Decapoda > Cambaridae > Procambarus > Procambarus clarkii. The sequence goes on from NC_091207.1 coordinate 34,627,051, forward strand.
AGTGTTGGAGCCGCATCCCCTAAACGTGTGACGTTGAGCCCCTCTCCAAGAGCCAGAAGCGCCAAGGGTGATCTCTTAGTATAAGCACTCTACCGAGTTGTGGGTTGGGTTGTCCGTAGAGAAGGATCAACGACGACAACATCAACCAACCCACAGTCTATAATAAATTGGGGGCCTGTCCGGGAGAGTGAACTGACACACCCACACCCTGTCCAAGAGTGGATTTGTACACCCTTGCTGAAATAGATAAACTGTGTGACCGCAGGTGTACACTCTCTCTCTTGGGAAGACTCACAGGACAAAGATGGATAAGGTGCAAGCGTTTGTGGAGTCAGGCAAGCCTGAGGACTTAGAAGGTTGCACAAGGGATCAATTGAAACAAATAGCAGAAAAATGTGGCATTAGGTTGAAAGCATCTAAAGTAGCTGGGATGAAGGATGAGATCCTGAGGCAGTTAAGAGCCAAAAGTGAAGCGGCAGAGCAAGGAGCCCAAAAAGGAGCTGAAAGTGGAAAGGAGGATGATGGGCAGGATGAAGTGAGATCCCAGGGATCGAGTAGGAGCAGCAAGAGTAGCCGCAGTAGCAGGAGTAGCCGGAATAGGAGCTTGGAGAGATTTCAGTTAGAGCTCCAGATGCAGCAACAACGAGAGGACAAGGAGAGACAGTTCCAGCTGGAAAAGATGAAGTTAGAACTCCAGATGAAAAGGGAAGTAGAAAAAGAGAAAACCAGAGTAAGAGAACTGGAGTTGGAACAGGAAATAGAAAAAGAGAAAGCAAGACTAGAGGTGGAGAAAGAAAAAGAGAAAACCAGAGTAAGAGAACTAGAGTTGGAACAGGAGAAAGAAAAAGAGAAAGCAAGGCTAGAGGTGGAAAAAGAAAAAGAGAGAACAAAACAAATGCAGATAGAAGCGAATAGAACCTTGGCTGAACAAAGGATTGAACATGGGTTGCCAGAGAGCACCACCCAGGTATCACACCCACCAGATGTTAGGGTTAGGGAGAAGGACATTCCCTTGGTTGTGCCCGAAGAGGCAGAGAGCTTCTTCGAGCATTTTGAGAAAGTAGCCAGTATCAAGGAGTGGCCACAGGAGGAATGGGCGATTCCAGAAGTGGATTGAGGCTGCTGGAGTTGGATCTTACGCTGACCTGAAGCAACTGATGGTCATGGAGAAGTTCTTGGGGATGATGCATCCCGAAACAAAGTTCAAGATCCAAGAAGCAGGGATAAAGGAGGTGAAAGATGCCGCAGATATGATTACTGAAGCGTACAAGAGCTTGAGGGAGAACAGAGTGAGAAGCGAGGTGAGACGCAGCAATGGCAGATCCAATGGAGTCTGGGGAGGAAGAAGTTTTGGGGGGCAGACAAGCAGACCAGCTAGTTTTAAGCCCCAGGAAGGAAAGTTGCCGAGTCCGCCTGCTGGAGGTAAGCAAGAAAATAAAAGTGTGCAGAGGAGACAAGAGTCCAATGAAGCTCCACAGAGTATGAGTAGTACATCTGGCCCGAGGAACTCCAATACGAGTGGGCAGAGTCAGAGCTACTCGGGGGCGTATAGGAGAGATTTCTCCCAAATGAGATGCTACAAGTGCAACAGATCAGGTCACATGATGCGAGATTGTCGGCAGGGCAAGAGAGTCGTGACCCTGACGACATGTGATCCCCGGAAGAAGTACGTTGATGTACAACAAGACAAACCACAGAAGGTAGATTTGATGAACGAGCGGTATAGGCCGTTCATTAGTAAAGGTTGGGTCGGCATAGAAGGTCAACCCGAGGTGGAGGTTAGTATCCTCAGGGATACTGGAGCCAATCAGAGCTTGATTCTGAGAGGCCTAATAAGAAATGATCGACTGTTAGCTTGCAGTAGGAGGATAAAGGTTCATGGGTTGTTGTCTAAGAGTGACATGCCCGTGTGTGCTGTCCAGTTGAAGTCAGATTATTTGTCGGCAGAGGTGATGTTGGGAGTGTGCCCCGACATACCTGTTCCAGGAGTCCAAGTGATCCTGGGGAATGACTTGTGCGGGACAAAGGTGTTGCCAAGAGTCATAGCGGAGACTGTGCCAGAGGAGTGCCCAGAAGGCCATGGCACGTGTGGGACACCTGAGAGAGTGAACCTGACTGACACCCGAGGAGATGAGTCAGGAGACCGCCAAGCCATTGAAAACCCTGTCTCGGTAGTGACGAAGGCAGAGGTGGCCGACGAGGAAGACGCTGGAGAAGATGAGACAGTGTCGATTCAACCGGTGGAAGATATCGACGTAGATATAGCGTGGCTGTTTGATGAAGGTCCAGCCCAGGAAAATGGAGTCTCGGTGAGGTCAAAAGTGAAGATGGCCCAGCCGAAGAAGAATCATGCGAAGAGAGCGGACCTGAGTAAAGCCCAGACTGCTGAAATTAAGAGTCGGAAGGTGAATGCAACTGTGTTGAGTAGAAATGAGGAAAGATGTGGACATACTGAGGACGAGAGTAGAGCGTCAAGTTGTCCACGAGCACAGAGGCATTTGGGTAGTAGAGTTAAGTTGTCTGAGATGTCAGGAGTTGACATGTTTCACAGAAAACGTAGAGTAGAGATAATGAAGAAGAGTAATAGCCGAGAAAATGAAAGGAGAAGAGACAGTATGTGTGGAGAGATGCTTACGAGCACTCTGGGAGAGGCAAGGCGACGTGTACGGTCGAGTGCTGTTGGATGTAATACAGTTCCCGAAGAAACTTTTAGGGAAAGAAGAAGTGTTGAAGGAGAAGAAATGGAGTTGTATAGAGGTGAAAAGTGTGGGAAGAGGATGATGATACAAGCATGGATGAATAGAAGAAAGCCGAGGACTCGATGGAAGTCAAACAGGACGATGTCTTGGATAAATGAGGAGACGAAAGGGAGAATCGTCGGTGAAGACGAGGGAGTGAAGTATGATGACAGGAGGCGAAAGTATAATGGCAGTAGATGGAAGTATGAAGACGACAGAGGAGGTACAGACAGTAGATGTCTGACTCTGGACGTGAAGAGAAGAAGACGAGGAAACGGAGGGTGGAGACAGTAAGTAGAGTGGACCGATGGAGTGCAGGCGTCCAAGGAGGACAGCCTAGCTAAGAGGTGTCAGAGAGGTCAAATCGTTTATGAGAAGATCGTGTTTCTGGAGAGTTGTGAGCCAGATGTTGCAAGGTGCAACGAATTAACTGTAGACTCCTAAGAGAGTATATGGGGTGAAGAACGAGACAGTGTGGTGGCGGATGTATTATCCCGAGCTTTGCCACTGGAATAACTCTCAAAAATAAGGGGAGGGGAGTGTTATGATCTCAGCCTGCAGGAGAAACGAGTCTCCCTTCTTGAGAGTTATTCAGCAAGCCTGACCTGATTAGAAGGTCTAGCAAAAATTGAGGTAATAATCCATATGTAAAATAGTTCCTTGGATATGTATATCAATTTGAGATTATGGGCAATGAAGAAGAAAATAGATAAATGACTGGCTAGGAGATGTGGACATTTTGCTGGAGGCGTGAGGCTCGCTTCTGGAGGGGCTTTGACCTCACTTGAGTGCCAGACATCGCAGGGGGAAGCCGCGCTCCGTTGAGCTCCCGTCAGAAGGGAACCCGTAGTGATATATCTCTAAGAGAAGAGAAGTGTGCAGACGTGCCAGCTGTGGAATCGAGCTGGGGACGTGTGGTCTCAAGTCGTGGACGATAATTAGTGAATATTAAGCCGCCCGGAGGCATTATTGTGGGCCGTGGGAGCGCCCTGACCAGACGCCGTCAGAGGGAAAGCGCCCTCGACCAATTAATCTGTGGTAAGCACGATATACGCCAGTTCATAGTGATGCTTGTAGTTGGTCGTGTGCCCAGCGACAGTAGCGATGTTTATTTATAAGTTAGACATGTTTTAATAAGGCAGAAAGCCTGAAATAAGAGAGTGGAGAGGGAGGAACACGGAGCGACGTCCGTCCCCTCTGTGCGCTGGCGGACGACTGAGGGAGCCTGGCTCCGGATGGAGGAAGACCCTCCCAGCGAGTGAGGACCGCCGCCAGGCGAGGTGGAGTATGGACCCGCCCAAAACGGGGGAGTCCACTCTCACTGTATGTAGAGGACAGATAGAGGTTTGAGGCAAGCATATTGTGTGGTTATTTTTGTTTATGTGTTAAAGGGGAACATTTTATTGGAGTGTCGATGGGTTGCAGGTTTGTCTTTGGGGAAGAAGTTGCTGAGAACTTCGAAGCCAACAGATGATGTAGCTGATGAGACTCCAAGGTAGTGGAGCAGAGGACCTCGAGCTGTGAGGAGAAGCAGCAGTGAAGAGGAGTGTCACGTGCTTCTGTAGAGGTGGTGTAGCAGCCAAGAGAGCTGTGGAAGAACCTAACAGAAGGGTGGAGCACTGTAGTTGCACAAGGAAACTTCATGATAGCAGCCTGGAGGAGCTGCAGAGGATCCTGGTAGTGAAGCCCGGAAGAACCTAAAGATATTAGGGTAGTGAACTTCCAGAGGTGGAAGGGGAAGTTCTGGTGGATTACTAGTAGGGAGTTGATAGTGTTTGGTTGTCATTAGCGTGCAAGACGCAGTGAGAGGTGAGTGACTGTTTGCATTCTTATGTCAAGGAGTGTTTTATACTGAAGTTTAGAGTTACAGTCGTAGGCTGGATTACCTACGGATGTATGCGTTCCAGGACTGACAGTGATTGATGGATCATTGTTGTGTATCAATGAACATTTATACTGATATATGTGATTGCATTCAAATGCTGATTTTCTATATATATATATTATCTTGCTGATGGTGAAACAGTGTATGTAGGCTTGATCAACTTGAGGAGGTTAATAGTATCAGGTGGTGAACCAGGAGATAGGATACCACTTGATAAGCTGATAATAGAGTTCTGATGGTGTTGGAGTGCAACCTGATTGTGATATTATAGAGTATAGGATTCATTATTATTATATGTGTGTATGTATCGTGTATGTGCTTTGTCCAGTAAATGTGTCACAATTTGCTGGTGTTTGCCCTTGTCCTAGTGAGGCTTCCCAGGAGGTAGTAAAGAAGGAGAGAGAAAGAACCAAGAACCACTGCTGTGGACAGGGTAGGAGGTAATACTAGTAAGTCATAGGGGACTGAGGAGATCATATCTCATAAGGAGAGAGTGGGGAGTCACAGCGGCTCGAGTGGGTGTGTGCACGTGACAACGAGGCTAAGTGTTGGAGCCGCATCCCCTAAACGTGTGACGTTGAGCCCCTCTCCAAGAGCCAGAAGCGCCAAGGGTGATCTCTTAGTATAAGCACTCTACCGAGTTGTGGGTTGGGTTGTCCGTAGAGAAGGATCAACGACGACAACATCAACCAACCCACAGTCTATATTACAGGACAATGTCCACTATACACTAGGCACATGACAATGACCACTATACACTAGACACAAGACAATGTCTGCTATACATTAGTCACAAGACAATGTCCACTATACATTAGACACAAGACAATGACCACTATACACTAGTCACAAGACAATGTCCAATATAAACTAGACACAAGACAATGACCACTACACACTAGACACAAGACAATGACCACTATACACTTGACACAAGACAATGACCACTATACACTAGACATAAGACAATGACCATAATATACTAGACACAAGACAATGACAACTATACACTAGTCACAAGACAATGATCACTATACACTAGACACAAGACAATGTACACTATTCATTTGACACAAGACAATGACCACTATACACTAGACACAAGACAATGTCCACTATACACTAGACACAAGACAATGTCCACTATACACTAGACACAAACCAACGACCACTATACACTAGTCACAAGACAATGTCCACTATACACAAGTCACAAGACAATGTCCACTATACACACGACAATGACCACTATACACTAGACACAAGACAATGACCACTATACACTAGACACAAGACAATGACCACTATACACTAGTCACAGGACAATGTCCACTATACACTAGACACAAGACAATGACCACTATACACTAGACACAATACAATGACCACTATACACTAGACACAAGGCAATGTACACTATACACAAGTCACAAGACAATGTCCACCATACACAAGACAATGACCACTATACACTAGTCACAAGATAATGACCACTTTACACTAGATACAAGACAATGACCACCATACACTAGTGATAAGATAATGTTCACTATACACTAGACACAAGACAATGACCACTATACACTAGACACAAGACAATGACCACTATACATTAGTCACAAGACAATGCCCACTATACACTTGACACAAGACAATGACCACTATACACTAGACACAAGACAATGACCATTATACACTAGACACAAGACAATGACCACTATACACTAGTCACAAGACAATGTCCACTATACACTAGACAGAAGACAATGACCACTATACACTAGACACAAGACAATGACCACTATACACTAGTCACAAGACAATGTCCACTATACACTAGACAGAAGACAATGACCACTATACACTAGACACAAGACAATGACCACTATACACTAGTCACAAGACAATGACCATTATACACTAAACACAAGACAATGACCAATATGCACTAGTCACAAGACAATGACCACTATACATTTCACACAAGACAATGACCACTGTACACTAGTCACAGGACAATGTCCACTATACTCTAGACACAAGCCTATGACCACTATACACTAGACACAAGACGATGTCCACTATACACTAGACACAAGACAATGTCCACTATTCACTAGACACAAGACATTGACCACTATACACTAGACACATGACAATGTCCGCTATACACTAGACACAAGACAATGACCACTATACACTAAACACAAGACAATGACCACTATACACTACACACACGACAATGTCCACTAAACACTAGACACAAGATAATGTCCACTATACACTAGTTACAAGACAATGCCCTCTATACACTAGTTACAAGACAATGACCACTATACACTAGACACAAGACAATGACCACTATACAATAGACACAAGGAAATGTCCACTATACACTAGACACAAAACAATGACCACTATACATTAGTCACACGACAATGACCACTATACACTAGACACAAGGCAATGTCCACTATACACTAGTCACAAGACAATGTCCTCTATACACTAGACACAAGACAATGACCACTATACACTAGTCACAAGACAATGTCCACTATACACTAGACACAAGACAATGACCACTATACACTAGACACAAGACAATGACCACTATACACTAGACACAAGACAATGACCACTATACACTAGACACAAGACAATGACCACAATATACTAGGCACATGACAATGACCACTATACACTAGACACAAGACAATGACCACTATACACTAGACACAAAACAATGACCACTATACACTAGTCAAAAGACAAATACCACTATACACTAGTCACAAGAGAATGATCACTATTCACTAGTCACAACACAATGTCCACTATATACTAGACAGAAGACAATGTCCACTATGAACTAGACATAAGACAATGACCACTATACAATAGTTACAAGACAATGACCACTATACACTAGACGCAAGACAATGTCCACTATTCACTAGACACAAGACAATGTTCACTATACACTATACATAAGACAATGACAACTATACACTAGTCACAAAATAATGACCACTATACACTAGAGACAAGACAATGACCACTATACAGTAGTCACAAGACAATGACCACTATACACTCGACACAATACAGTGACCACTATACACTAGACACAGGCCAATGTACACTATACACAAGTCACAAGACAATGTCCACTATACACAAGACAATGACCACTATACACTAGTCACAAAATAATGACCACTTTACACTAGATACGAGACAATGACCACCATACACTAGTGATAAGATAATGTTCACTGTACACTAGACACAAGACAATGACCACTATACACTAGACACAAGACAATGTCCACTATACAGTAGTCACAAGACAATGACCACTATACACTAGTGACAAGACAATGTCCATTATACAGAACTCAATGACAACTATACACTAGACACAAGACAATGACCACTATACAATAGACACAAGACAATGACCACTATACATTAGTCACAAGACAATGCCCACTATACTCTTGACACAAGACAATGACCACTATACACTAGACACAAGACAATGACCATTATACACTAGACACAAGACAATGACCACTATACACTAGTCTCAAGACAATGTCCACTATACACTAGACACAAGACAATAACCACTATACAATAGACACAAGACAATGACCACTATACACTAGACACAAGACAATGACCACTATAAACTAGTCACAGGACAATGTCCACTATACACTAGACACAAGACAATGACCACTATACACTAGACACAATACAATGACCACTATACACTAGACACAAGGCAATGTACACTATACACAAGTCACAAGACAATGTCCACTATACACAAGACAATGACCACTATACACTAGTCACAAGATAATGACCACTTTACACTAGATACAAGACAATGACCACCATACACTATTGATAAGATAATGTTCACTATACACTAGACACAAGATAATGACCACTATACACTAGACAAAAGACAATGACCACTATACATTAGTCACAAGACAATGCCAACTATACACTTGACACAAGACAATGACCACTATACACTAGACACAAGAAAATGACCATTATACACTAGACACAAGACAATGACCACTATACACTAGTCACAAGACAATGTCCACTATACACTAGACAGAAGACAATGACCACTATACACTAGACACAAGACAATGACCACTATACACTAGTCACAAGACAATGACCATTATACACTAAACACAAGACAATGACCACTATACACTAGTCACAAGACAATGACCACTATACACTAGTCACAAGACAATGACCACTATACATTTCACACAAGACAATGACCACTGTACATTAGTCACAAGACAATGCCCACTATACACTTGACACAAGACAATGACCACTATACACTAGACACAAGACAATGACCATTATACACTAGACACAAGACAATGACCACTATACACTAGTCACAAGACAATGTCCACTATACACTAGACAGAAGACAATGCCCACTATACACTAGACACAAGACAATGACCACTATACACTAGTCACAAGACAATGTCCACTATACACTAGACAGAAGACAATGACCACTATACACTAGACACAAGACAATGACCACTATACACTAGTCACAAGACAATGACCATTATACACTAAACACAAGACAATGACCAATATGCACTAGTCACAAGACAATGACCACTATACATTTCACACAAGACAATGACCACTGTACACTAGTCACAGGACAATGTCCACTATACTCTAGACACAAGCCTATGACCACTATACACTGGACACAAGACGATGTCCACTATACACTAGACACAAGACAATGTCCACTATTCACTAGACACAAGACATTGACCACTATACACTAGACACATGACAATGTCCACTATTCACTAGACACAAGACAATGACCACTATACACTAAACACAAGACAATGACCACTATACACTACACACACGACAATGTCCACTAAACACTAGACACAAGATAATGTCCACTATACACTAGTTACAAGACAATGCCCTCTATACACTAGTTACAAGACAATGACCACTATACACTAGACACAAGACAATGACCACTATACAATAGACACAAGGAAATGTCCACTATACACTAGACACAAAACAATGACCACTATACATTAGTCACACGACAATGACCACTATACACTAGACACAAGGCAATGTCCACTATACACTAGTCACAAGACAATGTCCTCTATACACTAGACACAAGACAATGACCACTATACACTAGTCACAAGACAATGTCCACTATACACTAGACACAAGACAATGACCACTATACACTAGACACAAGACAATGACCACTATACACTAGACACAAGACAATGACCACTATACACTAGACACAAGACAATGACCACAATATACTAGGCACATGACAATGACCACTATACACTAGACACAAGACAATGACCACTATACACTAGACACAAAACAATGACCACTATACACTAGTCAAAAGACAAATACCACTATACACTAGTCACAAGAGAATGATCACTATTCACTAGTCACAACACAATGTCCACTATATACTAGACAGAAGACAATGTCCACTATGAACTAGACATAAGACAATGACCACTATACAATAGTTACAAGACAATGACCACTATACACTAGACGCAAGACAATGTCCACTATTCACTAGACACAAGACAATGTTCACTATACACTATACATAAGACAATGACAACTATACACTAGTCACAAAATAATGACCACTATACACTAGAGACAAGACAATGACCACTATACAGTAGTCACAAGACAATGACCACTATACACTCGACACAATACAGTGACCACTATACACTAGACACAGGCCAATGTACACTATACACAAGTCACAAGACAATGTCCACTATACACAAGACAATGACCACTATACACTAGTCACAAAATAATGACCACTTTACACTAGATACGAGACAATGACCACCATACACTAGTGATAAGATAATGTTCACTGTACACTAGACACAAGACAATGTCCACTATACACTAGACACAAGACAATGTCCACTATACAGTAGTCACAAGACAATGACCACTATACACTAGTGACAAGACAATGTCCATTATACAGAACTCAATGACAACTATACACTAGACACAAGACAATGACCACTATACACTAGACACAAGACAATGACCACTATACATTAGTCACAAGACAATGCCCACTATACTCTTGACACAAGACAATGACCACTATACACTAGACACAAGACAATGACCATTATACACTAGACACAAGACAATGACCACTATACACTAGTCTCAAGACAATGTCCACTATACACTAGACACAAGACAATGACCACTATACAATAGACACAAGACAATGACCACTATACACTAGACACAAGACAATGACCACTATAAACTAGTCACAGGACAATGTCCACTATACACTAGACACAAGACAATGACCACTATACACTAGACACAATACAATGACCACTATACACTAGACACAAGGCAATGTACACTATACACAAGTCACAAGACAATGTCCACTATACACAAGACAATGACCACTATACACTAGTCACAAGATAATGACCACTTTACACTACATACAAGACAATGACCACCATACACTATTGATAAGATAATGTTCACTATACACTAGACACAAGATAATGACCACTATACACTAGACAAAAGACAATGACCACTATACATTAGTCACAAGACAATGCCAACTATTCACTTGACACAAGACAATGACCACTATACACTAGACACAAGAAAATGACCATTATACACTAGACACAAGACAATGACCACTATACACTAGTCACAACACAATGTCCACTATACACTAGACAGAAGACAATGACCACTATACACTAGACACAAGACAATGACCACTATACACTAGTCACAAGACAATGACCATTATACACTAAACACAAGACAATGACCACTATACACTAGTCACAAGACAATGACCACTATACACTAGTCACAAGACAATGACCACTATACATTTCACACAAGACAATGACCACTATACATTAGTCACAAGACAATGCCCACTATACACTTGACACAAGACAATGACCACTATACACTAGACACAAGACAATGACCATTATACACTAGACACAAGACAATGACCACTATACACTAGTCACAAGACAATGTCCACTATACACTAGACAGAAGACAATGACCACTATACACTAGACACAAGACAATGACCACTATACACTAGTCACAAGACAATGTCCACTATACACTAGACAGAAGACAATGACCACTATACACTAGACACAAGACAATGACCACTATACACTAGTCACAAGACAATGACCATTATACACTAAACACAAGACAATGACCAATATGCACTAGTCACAAGACAATGACCACTATCCATTTCACACAAGACAATGACCACTGTACACTAGTCACAGGACAATGTCCACTATACTCTAGACACAAGCCTATGACCACTATACACTGGACACAAGACGATGTCCACTATACACTAGACACAAGACAATGTCCACTATTCACTAGACACAAGACATTGACCACTATACACTAGACACATGACAATGTCCACTATACACTAGACACAAGACAATGACCACTATGCACTAAACACAAGACAATGACCACTATACACTACACACACGACAATGTCCACTAAACACTAGACACAAGATAATGTCCACTATACACTAGTTACAAGACAATGCCCTCTATACACTAGTTACAAGACAATGACCACTATACACTAGACACAAGACAATGACCACTATACAATAGACACAAGGAAATGTCCACTTTACACTAGACACAAAACAATGACCACTATACATTAGTCACACGACAATGACCACTATACACTAGACACAAGGCAATGTCCACTATACACTAGTCACAAGACAATGTCCTCTATACACTAGACACAAGACAATGACCACTATACACTAGTCACAAGACAATGTCCACTATACACTAGACACAAGACAATGACCACTATACACTAGACACAAGACAATGACCACTATACACTAGACACAAGACAATGACCACTATACACTAGACACAAGACAATGACCACAATATACTAGGCACATGACAATGACCACTATACACTAGACACAAGACGATGACCACTATACACTAGACACAAAACAATGACCACTATACACTAGTCAAAAGACAAATACCACTATACACTAGTCACAAGAGAATGATCACTATTCACTAGTCACAACACAATGTCCACTATATACTAGACAGAAGACAATGTCCACTATGAACTAGACATAAGACAATGACCACTATACAATAGTTACAAGACAATGACCACTATACACTAGACGCAAGACAATGTCCACTATTCACTAGACACAAGACAATGTTCACTATACACTATACATAAGACAATGACAACTATACACTAGTCACAAAATAATGACCACTATACACTAGAGACAAGACAATGACCACTATACAGTAGTCACAAGACAATGACCACTATACACTCGACACAATACAGTGACCACTATACACTAGACACAGGCCAATGTACACTATACACAAGTCACAAGACAATGTCCACTATACACAAGACAATGACCACTATACACTAGTCACAAAATAATGACCACTTTACACTAGATACGAGACAATGACCACCATACACTAGTGATAAGATAATGTTCACTGTACACTAGACACAAGACAATGACCACTATACACTAGACACAAGACAATGTCCACTATACAGTAGTCACAAGACAATGACCACTATACACTAGTGACAAGACAATGTCCATTATACAGAACTCAATGACAACTATACACTAGACACAAGACAATGACCACTATACACTAGACACAAGACAATGACCACTATACATTAGTCACAAGACAATGCCCACTATACTCTTGACACAAGACAATGACCACTATACACTAGACACAAGACAATGACCATTATACACTAGACACAAGACAATGACCACTATACACTAGTCTCAAGACAATGTCCACTATACACTAGACACAAGACAATGACCACTATACAATAGACACAAGACAATGACCACTATACACTAGACACAAGACAATGACCACTATAAACTAGTCACAGGACAATGTCCACTATACACTAGACACAAGACAATGACCACTATACACTAGACACAATACAATGACCACTATACACTAGACACAAGGCAATGTACACTATACACAAGTCACAAGACAATGTCCACTATACACAAGACAATGACCACTATACACTAGTCACAAGATAATGACCACTTTACACTAGATACAAGACAATGACCACCATACACTATTGATAAGATAATGTTCACTATACACTAGACACAAGATAATGACCACTATACACTAGACAAAAGACAATGACCACTATACATTAGTCACAAGACAATGCCAACTATACACTTGACACAAGACAATGACCACTATACACTAGACACAAGAAAATGACCATTATACACTAGACACAAGACAATGACCACTATACACTAGTCACAAGACAATGTCCACTATACACTAGACAGAAGACAATGACCACAATACACTAGACACAAGACAATGACCACTATACACTAGTCACAAGACAGTGACCATTATACACTAAACACAAGACAATGACCACTATACACTAGTCACAAGACAATGACCACTATACACTAGTCACAAGACAATGACCACTATACATTTCACACAAGACAATGACCACTATACATTTCACACAAGACAATGACCACTATACATTAGTCACAAGACAATGCCCACTATACACTTGACACAAGACAATGACCACTATACACTAGACACAAGAAAATGATCATTATACACTAGACACAAGACAATGACCACTATACACTAGTCACAAGACAATGTCCACTATACACTAGACAGAAGACAATGACCACTATACACTAGACACAAGACAATGACCACTATACACTAGTCACAAGACAATGTCCACTATACACTAGACAGAAGACAATGACCACTATACACTAGACACAAGACAATGACCACTATACACTAGTCACAAGACAATGACCATTATACACTAAACACAAAACAATGACCAATATGCACTAGTCACAAGACAATGACCACTATACATTTCACACAAGACAATGACCACTGTACACTAGTCACAGGACAATGTCCACTATACTCTAGACACAAGCCTATGCCCACTATACACTGGACACAAGACGATGTCCACTATACACTAGACACAAGACAATGTCCACTATTCACTAGACACAAGACATTGACCACTATACACTAGACACATGACAATGTCCACTATACACTAGACACAAGACAATGACCACTATACACTAAACACAAGACAATGACCACTATACACTACACACACGACAATGTCCACTAAACACTAGACACAAGATAATGTCCACTATACACTAGTTACAAGACAATGCCCTCTATACACTAGTTACAAGACAATGACCACTATACACTAGACACAAGACAATGATCACTATACAATAGACACAAGGAAATGTCCACTATACACTAGACACAAAACAATGACCACTATACATTAGTCACACGACAATGACCACTATACACTAGACACAAGGCAATGTCCACTATACACTAGTCACAAGACAATGTCCTCTATACACTAGACACAAGACAATGACCACTATACACTAGTCACAAGACAATGTCCACTATACACTAGACACAAGACAATGACCACTATACACTAGACACAAGACAATGACCACTATACACTAGACACAAGACAATGACCACTATACACTAGACACAAGACAATGACCACAATATACTAGGCACATGACAATGACCACTATACACTAGACACAAGACAATGACCACTATACACTAGTCACAAGACAATGACCACTATACATTTCACACAAGACAATGACCACTATACACTAGTCACAGGACAATGTCCACTATACACTAGACACAAGCCAATGACCACTATACACTAGACACAAGACGATGTCCACTATACACTAGACACAAGACAATGTCCACTATTCACTAGACACAAGACAATGACCACTATACACTAGACACATGACAATGTCCACTATACACTAGACAAAAGACAATGACCACTATACACTAAACACAAAACAATGACCACTATACACTACACACACGACAATGTAAACTAAAAACTAGACACAAGATAATGTCCACTATACACTAGTTACAAGACAATGACCACTATACACTAGTTACAAGACAATGACCCCTATACACTAGACACAAGACAATGACCACTATACACTAGACACAAGGTAGTCTCCGTGGTGTAGTGTAGTCTCCGTGGTGTAGTGGTAAGACACTCACTTGGCGTTCCGCGAGCGCTATGTCATGGGTTCGTATCCTGGCCGGGGAGGATTTACTGGGCGCAATTCCTTAACTGTAGCTTCTGTTTAACGCAACAGTAAAATGTGTACTTGGATGAAAAAACGATTCTTCGCGGCAGGGGATCGTATTCCAGGGACCTGCCTGAAACGCTACGCGTACTAGTGGTTGTACAAGAATGTAACAACTCTTGTATATATCTCAAAAAAAAAAAAAAAAAAATGTCCACTAAACACTAGACACAAAACAATGACAACTATACATTAGTCACAAGACAATGACCACTATACACTAGACTTAAGACAATGACCACTATACACTAGACACAAGGCAATGTCCACTATACACTAGTCACAAGACAATGTCCTCTATACACTAGACACAAGACAATGACCACTATACACTAGTCACAAGACAATGTCCACTATACACTAGACACAAGACAATGACCACTATACACTAGACACAAGACAATGACCACTATACACTTGACACAAGACAATAACCAGTATACACTAGACATAAGACAATGACCATAATATACTAGACACAAGACAATGACAACTATACACTAGTCACAAGACAATGACCACTATACACAAGGCACAAGACAATGTCCAATATTAACTAGACACAAGACAATGACCACTATATACTAGTTTCAAGACAATGACCACTATACACTAGACACAAGACAATGACCACTATACACTTGGCACAAAACAATGACCACTATACACTAGACACAAGACAATGTTCACTATACACTAGACACAAGACAATGTCCAATATACACTAGACACAAGAAATTGTCCACTATACACTAGACACAAGACAATGACCACTATACACTAGACACATGCCAATGTCCACTATACACAAGACAATGACCATTATACACTAGTTACAAGACAATGACCACTATACACTATACACAAGAAAATGACCACTGTACACTAGACACAATACAATGACCACTATATACTAGACACAAGACAATAACCACTATACACTAGACACAAGACAATGACCACTATACACTAGACACAAGACAATGACCACAATATACTTGGCACATGACAATGACCACTATACACTAGACACAAGACAATGACCACTATACACTAGACACAATATAATGACCACTATACACTAGACACAAGGCAATGTACACTATACACAAGTCAAAAGACAATGTCCACTATACACAAGACAATGACCACTATACACTAGTCACAAGATAATGACCACTTTACACTAGATACAAGACAATGACCACCATACACTAGTGATAAGATAATTTTCACTATACACTAGACACAAGACAATGACCACTATACACTAGACACAAGACAATGACCACTATACACTAGACACAAGACAATGTCCACTATACAGTAGTCACAAGACAATGACCACTATACACTAGTGACAAGACAATGTCCATTATACAGAACTCAATGACAACTATACACTAGACACAAGACAATGACCACTATACACTAGACACAAGACAATGACCACTATACATTAGTCACAAGACAATGCCCACTATACACTTGACACAAGACAATGACCACTATACACTAGACACAAGACAATGACCATTATACACTAGACACAAGACAATGACCAATATACACTAGTCTCAAGACAATGTCCACTATATACTAGACACAAGACAATGACCACTATACAATAGACACAAGACAATGACCACTATACACTAGACACAAGACAATGACCACTATACACTAGTCACAGGACAATGTCCACTATACACTAGACACAAGACAATGATCACTATACACTAGACACAATACAATGACCACTATACACTAGACACAAGGCAATGTACACTATACACAAGTCACAAGACAATGTCCACTATACACAAGACAATGACCACTATACACTATTCAGAAGATAATGACCACTTTACACTAGATACAAGACAATGACCACCATACACTATTGATAAGATAATGTTCACTATACACTAGACACAAGACAATGACCACTATACACTAGACAAAAGACAATGACCACTATACATTAGTCACAAGACAATGCCAACTATACACTTGACACAAGACAATGACCACTATACACTAGACACAAGACAATGACCATTATACATTAGACACAAGACAATGACCACTATACACTAGTCACAAGACAATGTCCACTATACACTAGACAGAAGACAATGACCACTATACACTAGACACAAGACAATGACCACTATACACTAGACACATGACAATGTCCACTATACACTAGACACAAGACAATGACCACTATACACTAAACACAAGACAATGACCACTATACACTACACACACGACAATGTCCACTAAACACTAGACACAAGATAATGTCCACTATACACTAGTTACAAGACAATGCCCTCTATACACTAGTTACAAGACAATGACCACTATACACTAGACACAAGACAATGACCACTATACAATAGACACAAGGAAATGTCCAGTATACACTAGACACAAAACAATGACCACTATACATTAGTCACAAGACAATGACCACTATACACTAGACACAAGACAATGACCACTATACACTAGACACAAGACAATGACCACATTATACTAGGCACATGACAATGACCACTATACACTAGACACAAGACAATGACCACTATACACTAGACACAAAACAATGACCACTATACACTAGTCAAAAGACAAATACCACTATACACTAGTCACAAGAGAATGATCACTATTCACTAGTCACAACACAATGTCCACTATACACTAGACAGAAGACAATGTCCACTATGCACTAGACATAAGACAATGACCACTATACAATAGTTACAAGACAATGACCACTATACACTAGACGCAAGACAATGTCCACTATTCACTAGACACAAGACAATGTTCACTATACACTATACATAAGACAATGACAACTATACACTAGTCACAAAATAATGACCACTATACACTAGAGACAAGACAATGACCACTATACAGTAGTCACAAGACAATGACCACTATACACTCGACACAATACAGTGACCACTATACACTAGACACAGGACAATGTACACTATACACAAGTCACAAGACAATGTCCACTATACACAAGACAATGACCACTATACACTAGTCACAAAATAATGACCACTTTACACTAGATACGAGACAATGACCACCATACACTAGTGATAAGATAATGTTCACTGTACACTAGACACAAGGCAATGACCACTATACACTAGACACAAGACAATGTCCACTATACAGTAGTCAAAAGACAATGACCACTATACACTAGTGACAAGACAATGTCCATTATACAGAACTCAATGACAACTATACACTAGACACAAGACAATGACCACTATACACTAGACACAAGACAATGACCACTATACATTAGTCACAAGACAATGCCCACTATGCACTTGACACAAGACAATGACCACTATACACTAGACACAAGACAATGACCATTATACACTAGACACAAGACAATGACCACTATACACTAGTCTCAAGACAATGTCTACTATACACTAGACACAAGACAATGACCACTATACAATAGACACAAGACAATGACCACTATACACTAGACGCAAGACAATGACCACTATACACTAGTCACAGGACAATGTCCACTATACACTAGACACAAGACAATGACCACTATACACTAGACACAATACAATGACCACTATACACTAGACACAAGGCAATGTACACTATACACAAGTCACAAGACAATGTCCACTATACACAAGACAATGACCACTATACACTAGTCACAAGATAATGACCACTTTACACTAGATACAAGACAATGACCACCATACACTATTGATAAGATAATGTTCACTATACACTAGACACAAGACAATGACCACTATACACTAGACAAAAGACAATGACCACTATACATTAGTCACAAGACAATGCCAACTATACACTTGACACAATACAATGACCACTATACACTAGACACAAGACAATGACCATTATACACTAGACACAAGACAATGACCACTATACACTAGTCACAAGACAATGTCCACTATACACTAGACAGAAGACAATGACCACTATACACTAGACACAAGACAATGACCACTATACACTAGTCACAAGACAATGACTATTATACACTAAACACAAGACAATGACCACTATACACTAGTCACAAGACAATGACCACTATACATTTCACACAAGACAATGACCACTATACACTAGTCACAGGACAATGTCCACTATACACTAGATACAAGACATTGACCACCATACACTAGTGATAAGATAATGTTCACTATACACTAGACACAAGACAATGACCACTATACACAAGACAAAACACAATGACCACTATACATTAGTCACAAGACAATGCCCACTATACACTTGACACAAGACAATGACCACTATACACTAGACACAAGACAATGACCATTATACACTAGACACAAGACAATGACCACTATACACTAGTCACAAGACAATGTCCACTATACACTAGACAGAAGACAATGACCACTATACACTAGACACAAGACAATGACCACTATACACTAGTCACAAGACAATGACCATTATACACTAAACTCAAGACAATGACCACTATACACTAGTCACAAGACAATGACCACTATACATTTCACACAAGACAATGACCACTATACACTAGTCACAGGACAATGTCCACTATACACTAGACACAAGCCAATGACCACTATACACTAGACACAAGACGATGTCCACTATACACTAGACACAAGACAATGTCCACTATTCACTAGACACAAGACAATGACCATTATACACTAGACACATGATAATGTCCACTATACACTAGACAAAAGACAATGACCACTATACACTAAACACAAGACAATGACCACTATACACTACACACACGACAATGTAAACTAAAAACTAGACACAAGATAATGTCCACTATACACTAGTTACAAGACAATGACCACTATACACTAGTTACAAGACAATGACCACTATACACTAGACACAAGACAATGACCACTATACACTAGATACAAGGTAGTTTCCGTGGTGTAGTGTAGTCTCCGTGGTGTAGTGGTAAGACACTCGCTTGGCGTTCCGCGAGCGCTATGTCATGGGTTCGTATCCTGGCCGGGGAGGATTTACTGGGCGCAATTCCTTAACTGTAGCCTCTGTTTAACGCAACAGTAAAATGTGTACTTGGATGAAAAAACGATTCTTCGCGGCAGGGGATCGTATTCCAGGGACCTGCCCGAAACGCTACGCGTACTAGTGGTTGTACAAGAATGTAACAACTCTTGTATATATCTCAAAAAAAAAAAAAAAAAAAATGTCCACTAAACACTAGACACAAAACAATTTCAACTATACATTAGTCTCAAGACAATAACCACTATACACTAGACACAAGGCAATGGCCACTATACACTAGTCACAAGACAATGTCCTCTATACACTAGACACAAGACAATGACCACTATACACTAGTCACAAGACAATGTCCACTATACACTAGACACAAGACAATGACCACTATACACTAGACACAAGACAATGACCACTATACACTTGACACAAGACATTACCAGTATACACTAGACATAAGACAATGACCATAATATACTAGACACAAGACAATGACAACTATACACTAGTCACAAGACAATGACCACTATACACTTGACACAAGACAATGACCACTGTACAGTAGACACAAGACAATGACCACTATACACTAGACACAAGACAATGACCACTATACACTTGACACAAGACAATGACCACTATACACTAGACATAAGACAATGACCATAATATACTAGACACAAGACAATGACAACTATACACTAGTCACAAGACAATGACCACTATACACAAGGCACAAGACAATGTCCAATATTAACTAGACACAAGACAATGACCACTATATACTAGTTTCAAGACAATGACCACTATACACTAGACACAAGACAATGACCACTATTCATTTGGCACAAAACAATGACCACTATACACTAGACACAAGACAATGTCCACTATACACTAGACACAAGACAATGTCCACTATACACTAGACACAAGAAATTGTCCACTATACACTAGACACAAGACAATGACCACTATACACTAGACACATGCCAATGTCCACTATACACAAGACAATGACCATTATACACTAGTTACAAGACAATGACCACTATACACTATACACAAGAAAATGACCACTGTACACTAGACACAATACAATGACCACTATATACTGGACACAAGACAATAACCACTATACACTAGACACAAGACAATGACCACTATACACTAGACACAAGACAATGACCACAATATCCGTCGCACATGACAATGACCACTATACACTAGACACAAGCCAATGACCACTATACACTAGACACAATACAATGACCACTATACACTAGACACAAGGCAATGTACACTATACACAAGTCACAAGACAATGTCCACTATACACAAGACAATGACCACTATACACTAGTCAGAAGATAATGACCACTTTACACTAGATACAAGACAATGACCACCATACACTAGTGATAAGATAATGTTCACTATACACTAGACACAAGACAATGACCACTATACACTAGACACAAGACAATGACCACTATACATTAGTCACAAAACAATGCCCACTATACACTTGACATAAGACAATGACCACTATACACTAGACACAAGACAATGACCATTATACACTAGACACAAGACAATGACCACTATACACTAGTCACAAGACAATGTCCACTATACACTAGACAGAAGACAATGACCACTATACACTAGACACAAGACAATGACCACTATACACTAGTCACAAGACAATGACCATTATACACTAAACACAAGACAATGACCACTATACACTAGTCACAAGACAATGACCACTATACATTTCACACAAGACAATGACCACTATACACTAGTCACAGGACAATGTCCACTATACACTGGATACAAGACAATGACCACCATACACTAGTGATAAGATAATGTTCACTATACACTAGACACAAGACAATGACCACTATACACTAGACAAAAGACAATGACCACTATTCATTAGTCACAAGACAATGCCCACTATACACTTGACACAAGACAATGACCACTATACACTAGACACAAGACAATGACCATTATACACTAGACACAAGACAATGACCACTATACACTAGTCACAAGACAATGTCCACTATACACTAGACAGAAGACAATGACCACTATACACTAGACACAAGACAATGACCACTATACACTAGTCACAAGACAATGACCATTATACACTAAACTCAAGACAATGACCACTATACACTAGTCACAAGACAATGACCACTATATATTTCACACAAGACAATGACCACTATACACTAGTCACAGGACAATGTCCACTATACACTAGACACAAGCCAATGACCACTATACACTAGACACAAGACGATGTCCACTATACACTAGACACAAGACAATGTCCACTATTCACTAGACATAAGACAATGACCACTATACACTAGACACATGACAATGTCCACTATACACTAGACAAAAGACAATGACCACTATACACTAAACACAAGACAATGACCACTATACACTACACACACGACAATGTCCACTAAAAACTAGACACAAGATAATGTCTACTATACACTAGTTACAAGACAATGACCACTATACACTAGTTACAAGACAATGACCACTATACACTAGACACAAGACAATGACCACTATACACTAGACACAAGGTAGTCTCCGTGGTGTAGTGTAGTCTCCGTGGTGTAGTGGTAAGACACTCGCCTGGCGTTCCGCGAGCGCTATGTCATGGGTTCGTATCCTGGCCGGGGAGGATTTACTGGGCGCAATTCCTTAATTGTAGCATCTGTTTAACGCAACAATAAAATGTGTACTTGGATGAAAAAACGATTCTTCGCGGCAGGGGATCGTATTCCAGGGACCTGCCCGAAACGCTACGCGTACTAGTGGTTGTACAAGAATGTAACAACTCTTGTATATATCTCAAAAAAAAAAAAAAAAAAATGTCCACTAAACACTAGACACAAAACAATTTCAACTATACATTAGTCTCAAGACAATAACCACTATACACTAGACACAAGGCAATGGCCACTATACACTAGTCACAAGACAATGTCCTCTATACACTAGACACAAGACAATGACCACTATACACTAGTCACAAGACAATGTCCACTATACACTAGACACAAGACAATGACAACTATACACTAGACACAAGACAATGACCACTATACACTTGACACAAGACATTACCAGTATACACTAGACATAAGACAATGACCATAATATACTAGACACAAGACAATGACAACTATACACTAGTCACAAGACAATGACCACTATACACTTGACACAAGACAATGACCACTGTACAGTAGACACAAGACAATGACCACTATACACTAGACACAAGACAATGACCACTATACACTTGACACAAGACAATGACCACTATACACTAGACATAAGACAATGACCATAATATACTAGACACAAGACAATGACAACTATACACTAGTCACAAGACAATGACCACTATACACAAGGCACAAGACAATGTCCAATATTAACTAGACACAAGACAATGACCACTATATACTAGTTTCAAGACAATGACCAATATACACTAGACACAAGACAATGACCACTATACACTTGGCACAAAACAATGACCACTATACACTAGACACAAGACAATGTCCACTATACACTAGACACAAGACAATGTACACTATACACTAGACACAAGAAATTGTCCACTATACACTAGACACAAGACAATGACCACTATACACTAGACACATGCCAATGTCCACTATACACAAGACAATGACCATTATACACTAGTTACAAGACAATGACCACTATACACTATACACAAGAAAATGACCACTGTACACTAGACACAATACGATGACCACTATATACTAGACACAAGACAATAACCACTATACACTAGACACAAGACAATGACCACTATACACTAGACACAAGACAATGACCACAATATACTAGGCACATAACAATGACCACTATACACTAGACACAAGACAATGACCACTATACACTAGACAAAAGACAATGACCACTATACACTAGTCAAAAGACAAATACCACTATACACTAGTCACAAGAAAAATGATCACTATACACTAGTCACAACACAATGTCCACTATACACTAGACAGAAGACAATGTCCACTATGCACTAGACATAGGACAATGACCACTATACAATAGTTACAAGACAATGACCACTATACACTAGACGCAAGACAATGTCCACTATTTACTAGACACAAGACAATGTTCAGTATACACTATACATAAGACAATGACAACAATACACTAGTCACAAAATAATGACCACTATACACTAGACACAAGACAATGGCCACTATACAGTAGTCACAAGACAATGACCACTATACACTAGACACAATACAATGACCACTATACACTAGACACAAGGCAATGTACACTATACACAAGTCACAAGACAATGTCTACTATACACAAGACAATGACCACTATAGACTAGTCACAAGATAATGACCACTTTACACAAGATACAAGAAAATGACCACCATAGACTAGTGATAAGATAATGTTCACTATACACTAGAAACAAGACAATGACCACTATACACTAGACACAAGACAATGTCCAATATACAGTAGTCACAAGACAATGACCACTATACACTAGTGACAAGACAATGTCCATTATACAGAACTCAAAGACCACTATACACTAGACACAAGACAATGACCACTATACACTAGACACAAGACAATGACCACTATACATTAGTCACAAGACAATGCCCACTATACACTTGACACAAGACAATGACCACTATACACTAGACACAAGACAATGACCATTATACACTAGACACAAAACAATGACCATTATACACTAGACACAAGACAATATCCACTATACACTAGACACTAGACAATGACCAATATACACTAGACACAAGACAATGACCATTATACACTAGACTCAAGACAATGACCACTATACACTAGTCACAGGACAATGTCCACTATACACTAGACACATGACAATGACCACTATACACTAGACACAAGACAATGACCACTATACACTAGAAACAAGACAATGACCACCATACACTAGACACAAGACAATGTCCGCTATACACTAGACATAAGACAATGACCATAATATACTAGACACAAGACAATGACAACTATACACTAGTCACAAGACAATGATCACTATACACTAGACACAAGACAATGTACACTATTCATTTGACACAAGACAATGACCACTATACACTAGACACAAGACAATGTCCACTATACACTAGACACAAACCAATGACCACTATACACTAGTCACAAGACAATGTCCACTATACACAAGTCACAAGACAATGTCCACTATACACACGACAATGACCACTATACACTAGACACAAGACAATGACCACTATACACTAGACACAAGACAATGACCACTATACACTAGTCACAGGACAATGTCCACTATACACTAGACACAAGACAATGACCACTATACACTAGACACAATACAATGACCACTATACACTAGACACAAGGCAATGTACACTATACACAAGTCACAAGACAATGTCCACTATACACACGACAATGACCACTATACACTAGACACAAGACAATGTCCACTATACACTAGACACAAACCAATGACCACTATACACTAGTCACAAGACAATGTCCACTATACACAAGTCACAAGACAATGTCCACTATACACACGACAATGACCACTATACACTAGACACAAGACAATGACCACTATACACTAGACACAAGACAATGACCACTATACACTAGTCACAGGACAATGTCCACTATACACTAGACACAAGACAATGACCACTATACACTAGACACAATACAATGACCACTATACACTAGACACAAGGGAATGTACACTATACACAAGTCAGAAGACAATGTCCACTATACACAAGACAATGACCACTATACACTAGTCACAAGATAATGACCACTATACAATAGACACAAGACAATGACCACTATACACTAGACACAAGACAATGACCACTATACATTTGTCACAAGACAATGCCCACTATACACTTGACACAAGACAATGACCACTGTACACTAGACACAAGACAATGACCATTATACACTAGACACAAGACAATGACCACTATACACTAGTCACAAGACAATGTCCACTATACACTAGACAGAAGACAATGACCACTATACACTAGACACAAGACAATGACCACTATACACTAGTCACAAGACAATGACCATTATACACTAAACACAAGACAATGACCACTATGCACTAGTCACAAGACAATGACCACTATACATTTCACACAAGACAATGACCACTATACACTAGTCACAGGACAATGTCCACTATACACTAGACACAAGCCTATGACCACTATACACTAGACACAAGACGATGTCCACTATACACTAGACACATGACAATGTCCACTATACACTAAACACAAGACAATGACCACTATACAATAAACACAAGACAATGACCACTATACACTACACACACGACAATGACCACTATACAATAGACACAAGGAAATGTCCACTATACACTAGACACAAAACAATGACCACTATACATTAGTCACAAGACAATGACCACTATACACTAGACTTAACACAATGACCACTATACACTAGACACAAGGCAATGTCCACTATACACTAGACACAAGACAATGTCCTCTATACACTAGACACAAGACAATGACCACTATACACTAGTCACAAGACAATATCCACTATACACTAGACACAAGACAATGACCACTATACACTAGACACAAGACAATGACCACTATACACTAGACACAAGACAATGACCACTATACACTAGACACAAGACAATGACCACAATATACTAGGCACATGACAATGACCACTATACACTAGACACAAGACAATGACCACTATACACTAGACACAAAACAATGACCACCATACACTAGTCAAAAGACAATGATCACTATTCACTAGTCACAACACAATGTCCACTATACACTAGACAGAAGACAATGTCCACTATGCACTAGACATAAGACAATGACCACTATACAATAGTTTCAAGACAATGACCACTATACACTAGACGCAAGACAATGTCCACTATTCACTAGACACACGACAATGTTCACTATACACTATTCATAAGACAATGACAACTATACACTAGTCACAAAATAATGACCACTATACACTAGACACAAGACAATGACCACTATACAGTAGTCACAAGACAATGACCACTATACACTCGACACAATACAGTGACCACTATACACTAGACACAGGACAATGTACACTATACACAAGTCACATGACAATGTCCACTATACACAAGACAATGACCACTATACACTAGTCACAAAATAATGACCACTTTACACTAGATACAAGACAATGACCACCATACACTAGTGATAAGATAATGTTCACTGTACACTAGACACAAGACAATGACCACTATACACTAGACACAAGACAATGCCCACTATACAGTAGTCACAAGACAATGACCACTATACACTAGTGACAAGAAAATGTCCATTATACAGAACTCAATGACAACTATACACTAGACACAAGACAATGACCACTATACCCTAGACACAAGACAATGACCACTATACATTAGTCACAAGACAATGACCACTATACACTAGACACAAGACAATGACCATTATACACTAGACACAAGACAATGACCACTATACACTAGTCTCAAGACAATGTACACTATTCATTTGACACAAGACAATGACCACTATACACTAGACACAAGACAATGTCCACTATACACTAGACACAAACCAATGACCACTATACACTAGTCACAAGACAATGTCCACTATACACAAGTCACAAGACAATGTCCACTATACACACGACAATGACCACTATACACTAGACACAAGACAATGACCACTATACACTGGACACAAGACAATGACCACTATACACTAGTCACAGGACAATGTCCACTATACACTAGACACAAGACAATGACCACTATACACTAGACACAATACAATGACCACTATACACTAGACACAAGGCAATGTACACTATACACAAGTCACAAGACAATGTCCACTATACACACGACAATGACCACTATACACTAGACACAAGACAATGTCCACTATACACTAGACACAAACCAATGACCACTATACACTAGTCACAAGACAATGTCCACTATACACAAGTCACAAGACAATGTCCACTATACACACGACAATGACCACTATACACTAGACACAAGACAATGACCACTATACACTAGACACAAGACAATGACCACTATACACTAGTCACAGGACAATGTCCACTATACACTAGACACAAGACAATGACCACTATACACTAGACACAATACAATAACCACTATACACTAGACACAAGGGAATGTACACTATACACAAGTCACAAGACAATGTCCACTATACACAAGACAATGACCACTATACACTAGTCACAAGATAATGACCACTATACACTAGACACAAGACAATGACCACTATACACTAGACACAAGACAATGACCACTATACATTTGTCACAAGACAATGCCCACTATACACTAGTCACAAGACAATGTCCACTATACACTAGACAGAAGACAATGACCACTATACACTAGACACAAGACAATGACCACTATACACTAGTCACAAGACAATGACCATTATACACTAAACACAAGACAATGACCACTATGCACTAGTCACAAGACAATGACCACTATACATTTCACACAAGACAATGACCACTATACACTAGTCACAGGACAATGTCCACTATACACTAGACACAAGCCTATGACCACTATACACTAGACACAAGACGATGTCCACTATACACTAGACACATGACAATGTCCACTATACACTAAACACAAGACAATGACCACTATACAATAAACACAAGACAATGACCACTATACACTACACACACGACAATGACCACTATACAATAGACACAAGGAAATGTCCACTATACACTAGACACAAAACAATGACCACTATACATTAGTCACAAGACAATGACCACTATACACTAGACTTAACACAATGACCACTATACACTAGACACAAGGCAATGTCCACTATACACTAGTCACAAGACAATGTCCTCTATACACTAGACACAAGACAATGACCACTATACACTAGTCACAAGACAATATCCACTATACACTAGACACAAGACAATGACCACTATACACTAGACACAAGACAATGACCACTATACACTAGACACAAGACAATGACCACTATACACTAGACACAAGACAATGACCACAATATACTAGGCACATGACAATGACCACTATCCACTAGACACAAGACAATGACCACTATACACTAGACACAAAACAATGACCACCATACACTAGTCAAAAGACAATGATCACTATTCACTAGTCACAACACAATGTCCACTATACACTAGACAGAAGACAATGTCCACTATGCACTAGACATAAGACAATGACCACTATACAATAGTTTCAAGACAATGACCACTATACACTAGACGCAAGACAATGTCCACTATTCACTAGACACAAGACAATGTTCACTATACACTATTCATAAGACAATGACAACTATACACTAGTCACAAAATAATGACCACTATACACTAGACACAAGACAATGACCACTATACAGTAGTCACAAGACAATGACCACTATACACTCGACACAATACAGTGACCACTATACACTAGACACAGGACAATGTACACTATACACAAGTCACATGACAATGTCCACTATACACAAGACAATGACCACTATACACTAGTCACAAAATAATGACCACTTTACACTAGATACAAGACAATGACCACCATACACTAGTGATAAGATAATGTTCACTGTACACTAGACACAAGACAATGACCACTATACACTAGACACAAGACAATGCCCACTATACAGTAGTCACAAGACAATGACCACTATACACTAGTGACAAGAAAATGTCCATTATACAGAACTCAATGACAACTATACACTAGACACAAGACAATGACCACTATACCCTAGACACAAGACAATGACCACTATACATTAGTCACAAGACAATGACCACTATACACTAGACACAAGACAATGACCATTATACACTAGACACAAGACAATGACCACTATACACTAGTCTCAAGACAATGTACACTATTCATTTGACACAAGACAATGACCACTATACACTAGACACAAGACAATGTCCACTATACACTAGACACAAACCAATGACCACTATACACTAGTCACAAGACAATGTCCACTATACACAAGTCACAAGACAATGTCCACTATACACACGACAATGACCACTATACACTAGACACAAGACAATGACCACTATACACTGGACACAAGACAATGACCACTATACACTAGTCACAGGACAATGTCCACTATACACTAGACACAAGACAATGACCACTATACACTAGACACAATACAATGACCACTATACACTAGACACAAGGCAATGTACACTATACACAAGTCACAAGACAATGTCCACTATACACACGACAATGACCACTATACACTAGACACAAGACAATGTCCACTATACACTAGACACAAACCAATGACCACTATACACTAGTCACAAGACAATGTCCACTATACACAAGTCACAAGACAATGTCCACTATACACACGACAATGACCACTATACACTAGACACAAGACAATGACCACTATACACTAGACACAAGACAATGACCACTATACACTAGTCACAGGACAATGTCCACTATACACTAGACACAAGACAATGACCACTATACACTAGACACAATACAATAACCACTATACACTAGACACAAGGGAATGTACACTATACACAAGTCACAAGACAATGTCCACTATACACAAGACAATGACCACTATACACTAGTCACAAGATAATGACCACTATACACTAGACACAAGACAATGACCACTATACACTAGACACAAGACAATGACCACTATACATTTGTCACAAGACAATGCCCACTATACACTAGTCACAAGACAATGTCCACTATACACTAGACAGAAGACAATGACCACTATACACTAGACACAAGACAATGACCACTATACACTAGTCACAAGACAATGACCATTATACACTAAACACAAGACAATGACCACTATGCACTAGTCACAAGACAATGACCACTATACATTTCACACAAGACAATGACCACTATACACTAGTCACAGGACAATGTCCACTATACACTAGACACAAGCCTATGACCACTATACACTAGACACAAGACGATGTCCACTATACACTAGACACATGACAATGTCCACTATACACTAAACACAAGACAATGACCACTATACAATAAACACAAGACAATGACCAGTATACACTACACACACGACAATGACCACTATACAATAGACACAAGGAAATGTCCACTATACACTAGACACAAAACAATGACCACTATACATTAGTCACAAGACAATGACCACTATACACTAGACTTAACACAATGACCACTATACACTAGACACAAGGCAATGTCCACTATACACTAGTCACAAGACAATGTCCTCTATACACTAGACACAAGACAATGACCACTATACACTAGTCACAAGACAATATCCACTATACACTAGACACAAGACAATGACCACTATACACTAGACACAAGACAATGACCACTATACACTAGACACAAGACAATGACCACTATACACTAGACACAAGACAATGACCACAATATACTAGGCACATGACAATGACCACTATCCACTAGACACAAGACAATGACCACTATACACTAGACACAAAACAATGACCACCATACACTAGTCAAAAGACAATGATCACTATTCACTAGTCACAACACAATGTCCACTATACACTAGACAGAAGACAATGTCCACTATGCACTAGACATAAGACAATGACCACTATACAATAGTTTCAAGACAATGACCACTATACACTAGACGCAAGACAATGTCCACTATTCACTAGACACAAGACAATGTTCACTATACACTATTCATAAGACAATGACAACTATACACTAGTCACAAAATAATGACCACTATACACTAGACACAAGACAATGACCACTATACAGTAGTCACAAGACAATGACCACTATACACTCGACACAATACAGTGACCACTATACACTAGACACAGGACAATGTACACTATACACAAGTCACAAGACAATGTCCACTATACACAAGACAATGACCACTATACACTAGTCACAAAATAATGACCACTTTACACTAGATACAAGACAATGACCACCATACACTAGTGATAAGATAATGTTCACTGTACACTAGACACAAGACAATGACCACTATACACTAGACACAAGACAATGTCCACTATACAGTAGTCACAAGACAATGACCACTATACACTAGTGACAAGAAAATGTCCATTATACAGAACTCAATGACAACTATACACTAGACACAAGACAATGACCACTATACACTAGACACAAGACAATGACCACTATACATTAGTCACAAGACAATGCCCACTATACACTTCACACAAGACAATGACCACTATACACTAGACACAAGACAATGACCATTATACACTAGACACAAGACAATGACCACTATACACTAGTCTCAAGACAATGTCCACTATACACTAGACACAAGAAAATGACCACTATACAATAGACACAAGACAATGACCACTATACACTAGACACAAGACAATGACCACTATACATTTCACACAAGACAATGACTACTATACACTAGTCACAGGACAATGTCCACTATACACTAGACACAAGCCAATGACCACAATACACTAGACACAAGACGATGTCCACTATACACTAGACACAAGACAATGTCCACTATTCACTAGTCACAAGACAATGACCACTATACACTAGGCACATGACAATGTCCACTATACACTAGACACAGGACAATGACCACTATACACTAAACACAAGACAATGACCACTATACACTACACACACGACAATGTCCACTAAACACTAGACACAAGATAATGTCCACTATACACAACTTACAAGACAATGACCAATATACACTAGTTACAAGACAATGACCGCTATACACTAGACACAAGACAATGACCACTATACACTAGACACAAGGATATGTCCACTATACACTAGACACAAAACAATGACCACTATACATTAGTCACAAGACAATGACCACTATATACTAGACTTAAGACAATGACCACTGAACACTAGACACAAGGCAATGTCCACTATACACTATTTACAAGACAATGTCCACTATACACTAGACACAAGACAATGACCACTATACACTAGACAAAAGACAATGACCACTATTCATTAGTCACAATACAATGCCCACTATACACTTGACACAAGACAATGACCACTATACACTAGACACAAGACAATGACCATTATACACTAGACACAAGACAATGACCACTATACACTAGTCACAAGACAATGTCCACTATACACTAGACAGAAGACAATGACAACTATACACTAGACACAAGACAATGACCACTATACACTAGTCACAAGACAATGACCATTATACACTAAACACAAGACAATGACCACTATACACTAGTCACAAGAAAATGACCACTATACATTTCACACAAGACAATGACCACTATACACTAGTCACAGGACAATGTCCACTATACACTAGACACAAGCCAATGACCACTATACACTAGACACAAGACGATGTCCACTATACACTAGACACAAGACAATGTCCACTATTCACTAGACACAAGACAATGACCACTATACACTAGACACATGACAATGTCCACTATACACTAGACAAAAGACAATGACCACTATACACTAAACACAAGACAATGACCACTATACACTACACACACGACAATGTAAACTAAAAACTAGACACAAGATAATGTCTACTATACACTAGTTACAAGACAATGACCACTATACACTAGTTACAAGACAATGACCACTATACACTAGACACAAGACAATGACCACTATACTCTAGACACAAGGTAGTCTCCGTGGTGTAGTGTAGTCTCCGTGGTGTAGTGGTAAGACACTCGCATGGCGTTCCGCGAGCGCTATGTCATGGGTTCGTATCCTGGCCGGGGAGGATTTACTGGGCGCAATTCCTTAACTGTAGCCTCTGTTTAACGCAACAGTAAAATGTGTACTTGGATGAAAAAACGATTCTTCGCGGCAGGGGATCGTATTCCAGGGATCTGCCCGAAGCGCTACGCGTACTAGTAGTTGTACAAGAATGTAACAACTCTTGTATATATCTCAAAAAAAAAAAAAAAAAAAAAAAAATGTCCACTAAATACTAGACACAAAACAATGACAACTATACATTAGTCACAAGACAATGACCTCTATACACTAGACTTAAGACAATGACCACTATACCCTAGACACAAGGCAATGTCCACTATACACTAGTCACAAGACAATGTCCTCTATACACTAGACACAAGACAATGACCACTATACACTAGTCACAAGACAATGTCCACTATACACTAGACACAAGACAATGACCACTATACACTAGACACAAGACAATGACCACTATACACTTGACACAAGACATGACCAGTATACACTAGACATAAGACAATGACCATAATATACTAGACACAAGACAATGACAACTATACACTAGTCACAAGACAATGACCACTATACACTTGACACAAGACAATGACCACTGTACAGTAGACACAAGACAATGACCACTATACACTAGACACAAGACAATGACCACTATACACTTGACACAAGACAATGACCACTATACACTAGACATAAGACAATGACCATAATATACTAGACACAAGACAATGACAACTATACACTAGTCACAAGACAATGACCACTATACACTAGACACAAGACAATGTCCACTATACACTAGACACAAGACAATGTACACTATACACTAGACACAAGAAATTGTCCATTATACACTAGACACAAGACAATGACCACTATACACTAGACACATGCCAATGTCCACTATACACAAGACAATGACCATTATACACTAGTTACAAGACAATGACCACTATACACTATACACAAGAAAATGACCACTGTACACTAGACACAATACAATGACCACTATATACTAGACACAAGACAATAACCACTATACACTAGACACAAGACAATGACCACTATACACTAGACACAAGACAATGACCACAATATACTAGGCACATAACAATGACCACTATACACTAGACACAAGACAATGACCACTATACACTAGACACAAGACAATGACCACTATACACTAGTCAAAAGACAAATACCACTATACACTAGTCACAAGACAATGATCACTATACACTAGTCACAACACAATGTCCACTATACACTAGACAGAAGACAATGTCCACTATGCACTAGACATAGGACAATGACCACTATACAATAGTTACAAGACAATGACCACTATACACTAGACGCAAGACAATGTCCACTATTTACTAGACACAAGACAATGTTCAGTATACACTATACATTAGACAATGACAACAATACACTAGTCACAAAATAATGACCACTTTACACTAGACACAAGACAATGGCCACTATACAGTAGTCACAAGACAATGACCACTATACACTAGACACAATACAATGACCACTATACACTAGACACAAGGCAATGTACACTATACACAAGTCACAAGACAATGTCCACTATACACAAGACAATGACCACTATACACTAGTCACAAGATAATGACCACTTTACACAAGATATAAGAAAATGACCACCATAGACTAGTGATAAGATAATGTTCACTATACACTAGACACAAGACAATGACCACTATACACTAGACACAAGACAATATCCACTATACAGTAGTCACAAGACAATGACCTCTATACACTAGTGACAAGACAATGTCCATTATACAGAACTCAAAGACCACTATACACTAGACACAAGACAATGACCACTATACACTAGACACAAGACAATGACTACTATACATTAGTCACAAGACAATGCCCACTATACACTTGACACAAGACAATGACCACTATACACTAGACACAAGACAATGACCATTATACACTAGACACAAAACAATGACCATTATACACTCGACACAAGACAATATCCACTCTACACTAGACACTAGACAATGACCACTATACACTAGACACAAGACAATGACCATTATACACTAGACTCAAGACAAGGACCACTATACACTAGTCACAGGACAATGTCCACTATACACTAGACACATGACAATGACCACTATACACTAGACACAAGACAATGACCACTATACACTAGAAACAAGACAATGACCACCATACACTAGACACAAGACAATGTCCGCTATACACTAGACATAAGACAATGACCATAATATACTAGACACAAGACAATGACAACTATACACTAGTCACAAGACAATGATCACTATACACTAGACACAAGACAATGTACACTATTCATTTGACACAAGACAATGACCACTATACACTAGACACAAGACAATGTCCACTATACACTAGACACAAACCAATGACCACTATACACTAGTCACAAGACAATGTCCACTATACACAAGTCACAAGACAATGTCCACTATACACACGACAATGACCACTATACACTAGACACAAGACAATGACCACTATACACTAGACACAAGACAATGACCACTATACACTAGTCACAGGACAATGTCCACTATACACTAGACACAAGACAATGACCACTATACATTAGACACAATACAATGACCACTATACACTAGACACAAGGCAATGTACACTATACACAAGTCACAAGACAATGTCCACTATACACAAGACAATGACCACTATACACTAGTCACAAGATAATGACCACTTTACACTAGATACAAGACAATGACCACCATACACTAGTGATAAGATAATGTTCACTATACACTAGACACAAGACAATGACCACTATACACTAGACACAAGACAATAACCACTATACATTAGTCACAAGACAATGCCCACTATACACTTGACACAAGACAATGACCACTATACACTAGACACAAGACAATGACCATTATACACTAGACACAAGACAATGACCACTATACACTAGTCACAAGACAATGTCCAC
Source organism: Procambarus clarkii (assembly GCF_040958095.1). NCBI lineage: Eukaryota > Metazoa > Arthropoda > Malacostraca > Decapoda > Cambaridae > Procambarus > Procambarus clarkii. Next base: position 34,665,461 of record NC_091207.1, read on the forward strand.
TATACACTAGACAGAAGACAATGACCACTATACACTAGACACAAGACAATGACCACTATACACTAGTCACAAGACAATGACCATTATACACTAAACACAAGACAATGACCACTATGCACTAGTCACAAGACAATGACCACTATACATTTCACACAAGACAATGACCACTATACACTAGTCACAGGACAATGTCCACTATACACTAGACACAAGCCTATGACCACTATACACTAGACACAAGACGATGTCCACTATACACTAGACACATGACAATGTCCACTATACACTAAACACAAGACAATGACCATTATACAATAAACACAAGACAATGACCACTATACACTACACACACGACAATGACCACTATACAATAGACACAAGGAAATGTCCACTATACACTAGACACAAAACAATGACCACTATACATTAGTCACAAGACAATGACCACTATACACTAGACTTAACACAATGACCACTATACACTAGACACAAGGCAATGTCCACTATACACTAGTCACAAGACAATGTCCTCTATACACTAGACACAAGACAATGACCACTATACACTAGTCACAAGACTATGTCCACTATACACTAGACACAAGACAATGACCACTATACACTAGACACAAGACAATGACCACTATACACTAGACACAAGACAATGACCACTATACACTAGACACAAGACAATGACCACAATATACTAGGCACATGACAATGACCACTATACACTAGACACAAGACAATGACCACTATACACTAGACACAAAACAATGACCACTATACACTAGTCAAAAGACAATGATCACTATTCACTAGTCACAACACAATGTCCACTATACACTAGACAGAAGACAATGTCCACTATGCACTAGACATAAGACAATGACCACTATACAATAGTTTCAAGACAATGACCACTATACACTAGACACAAGACGATGTCCACTATACACTAGACACAAGACAATGTCCACTATTCACTAGACACAAGACAATGACCACTATACACTAGACACATGACAATGTCCACTATACACTAGACAAAAGACAATGACCACTATACACTAAACACAAGACAATGACCACTATACACTACACACACGACAATGTCCACTAAAAACTAGACACAAGATAATGTCTACTATACACTAGTTACAAGACAATGACCACTATACACTAGTTACAAGACAATGACCACTATACACTAGACACAAGACAATGACCACTATACACTAGACACAAGGTAGTCTCCGTGGTGTAGTGTAGTCTCCGTGGTGTAGTGGTAAGACACTCGCCTGGCGTTCCGCGAGGGCTATGTCATGGGTTCGTATCCTGGCCGGGGAGGATTTACTGGGTGCAATTCCTTAACTGTAGCCTCTGTTTAACGCAACAGTAAAATGTGTACTTGGATGAAAAAACGACTCTTCGCGGCAGGGGATCGTATTCCAGGGACCTGCCCGAAACGCTACGCGTACTAGTGGTTGTACAAGAATGTAACAACTCTTGTATATATCTCAAAAAAAAAAGAAAAAAAATGTCCACTAAACACTAGACACAAAACAATGACAACTATACATTAGTCACAAGACAATGACCACTATACACTAGACTTAAGACAATGACCACTATACACTAGACACAAGGCAATGTCCACTATACACTAGTCACAAGACAATGTCCTCTATACACTAGACACAAGACAATGACCACTATACACTAGTCACAAGACAATGTCCACTATACACTAGACACAAGACAATGACCACTATACACTAGACACAAGACAATGACCACTATACACTTGACACAAGACATGACCAGTATACACTAGACATAAGACAATGACAACTATACACTAGTCACAAGACAATGACCACTATACACTTGACACAAGACAATGACCACTGTACAGTAGACACAAGACAATGACCACTATACACTAGTCACAAGACAATGACCACTATACACTTGACACAAGACAATGACCACTATACACTAGACATAAGACAATGACCATAATATACTAGACACAAGACAATGACAACTATACACTAGTCACAAGACAATGACCACTATACACAAGGCACAAGACAATGTCCAATATTAACTAGACACAAGACAATGACCACTATATACTAGTTTCAAGACAATGACCACTATACACTAGACACAAGACAATGACCACTATACACTTGGCACAAAACAATGACCACTATACACTAGACACAAGACAATGTCCACTAGACACAAGACAATGTACACTATACACTAGACACAATACAATGACCACTATACACTAGACACAAGACAATGAACACTATACACTAGACACATGCCAATGTCCACTATACACAAGACAATGACCATTATACACTAGTTACAAGACAATGACCACTATACACTATACACAAGAAAATGACCACTGTACACTAGACACAATACAATGACCACTATATACTAGACACAAGACAATAACCACTATACACTAGACACAAGACAATGACCACTATACACTAGACACAAGACAATGACCACTATACACTAGACACAAGACAATGACCACTATACACTAGTCAAAAGACAAATACCACTATACACTAGTCACAAGACAATGATCACTATACACTAGTCACAACACAATGTCCACTATACACTAGACAGAAGACAATGTCCACTATGCACTAGACATAGGACAATGACCACTATGCAATAGTTACAAGACAATGACCACTATACACTAGACGCAAGACAATGTCCACTATTTACTAGACACAAGACAATGTTCAGTATACACTATACATAAGACAATGACAACAATACACTAGTCACAAAATAATGACCACTATACACTAGACACAAGACAATGGCCACTATACAGTAGTCACAAGACAATGACCACTATACACTAGACACAATACAATTACCACTATACACTAGACACAAGGCAATGTACACTATACACAAGTCACAAGACAATGTCCACTGTACACAAGACAATGACCACTATACACTAGTCACAAGATAATGACCACTTTACACAAGATACAAGAAAATGACCACCATAGACTAGTGATAAGATAATGTTCACTATACACTAGACACAAGACAATGACCACTATACACTAGACACAAGACAATGTCCACTATACAGTAGTCACAAGACAATGACCACTATACAATAGTGACAAGACAATGTCCATTATACAGAACTCAAAGACCACTATACACTAGACACAAGACAATGACCACTATACACTAGACACAAGACAATGACCACTATACATTAGTCACAAGACAATGCCCACTATACACTTGACACAAGACAATGACCACTATACACTAGACACAAGACAATGACCATTATACACTAGACACAAAACAATGACCATTATACACTAGACACAAGACAATATCCACTATACACTAGACACTAGACAATGACCACTATACACTAGACACAAGACAATGACCATTATACACTAGACTCAAGACAATGACCACTATACACTAGTCACAGGACAATGTCCACTATACACTAGACACATGACAATGACCACTATACACTAGACACAAGACAATGACCACTATACACTAGAAACAAGACAATGACCACCATACACTAGACACAAGACAATGTCCGCTATACACTAGACATAAGACAATGACCATAATATACTAGACACAAGACAATGACAACTATACACTAGTCACAAGACAATGATCACTGTACACTAGACACAAGACAATGTACACTATTCATTTGACACAAGACAATGACCACTATACACTAGACACAAGACAATGTCCACTATACACTAGACACAAACCAATGACCACTATACACTAGTCACAAGACAATGTCCACTATACACAAGTCACAAGACAATGTCCACAATACACACGACAATGACCACTATACACTAGACACAAGACAATGACCACTATACACTAGACACAAGACAATGACCACTATACACTAGTCACAGGACAATGTCCACTATACACTAGACACAAGACAATGACCACTATACACTAGACACAATACAATGACCACTATACACTAGACACAAGACAATGTCCACTATACACAAGACAATGACCACTATTCACTAGTCACAAGATAATGACCACTTTACACTAGATACAAGACAATGACCACCATACACTAGTGATAAGATAATGTTCACTATACACTAGACACAAGACAATGACCACTATACACTAGACACAAGACAATGACCACTATACATTAGTCACAAGACAATGCCCACTATACACTTGACACAAGACAATGACCACTATACACTAGACACAAGACAATGACCATTATACACTAGACACAAGACAATGACCACTATACACTAGTCACAAGACAATGTCCACTATACACTAGACAGAAGACAATGACCACTATACACTAGACACAAGACAATGACCACTATACACTAGTCACAAGACAATGACCATTATACACTAAACAAAAGACAATGACCACTATGCACTAGTCACAAGACAATGACCACTATACATTTCACACAAGACAATGACCACTATACACTAGTCACAGGACAATGTCCACTATACACTAGACACAAGCCTATGACCACTATACACTAGACACAAGACGATGTCCACTATACACTAGACACATGACAATGTCCACTATACACTAAACACAAGACAATGACCACTATACAATAAACACAAGACAATGACCACTATACACTACACACACGACAATGACCACTATACAATAGACACAAGGAAATGTCCACTATACACTAGACACAAAACAATGACCACTATACATTAGTCACAAGACAATGACCACTATACACTAGACTTAACACAATGACCACAATACACTAGACACAAGGCAATGTCCACTATACACTAGTCACAAGACAATGTCCTCTATACAATAGACACAAGACAATGACCACTATACACTAGTCACAAGACAATGTCCACTATACACTAGACACAAGACAATGACCACTATACACTATACACAAGACAATGACCACTATACACTAGACACAAGACAATGACCACTATACACTAGACACAAGACAATAACCACAATATACTAGGCACATGACAATGACCACTATACACTAGACACAAGACAATGACCACTATACACTAGACACAAAACAATGACCACTATACACTAGTCAAAAGACAATGATCACTATTCACTAGTCACAACACAATGTCCACTATACACTAGACAGAAGACAATGTCCACTATGCACTAGACATAAGACAATGACCACTATACAATAGTTTCAAGACAATGACCACTATACACTAGACGCAAGACAATGTCCACTATTCACTAGACACAAGACAATGTTCACTATACACTATACATAAGACAATGACAACTATACACTAGTTACAAAATAATGACCACTATACACTAGACACAAGACAATGACCACTATACAGTAGTCAAAAGACAATGACCACTATACAATAGACACAAGACAATGACCACTATACACTAGACACAAGACAATGACCACTATACACTAGACACAAGACAATGTCCACTATACAGTAGTCACAAGACAATGACCACTATACACTAGTGACAAGACAATGTCCATTATACAGAACTCAATGACAACTATACACTAGACACAAGACAATGACCACTATACACTAGACACAAGACAATGACCACTATACATTAGTCACAAGACAATGCCCACTATACACTTCACACAAGACAATGACCACTATAAACTAGACACAAGACAATGACCATTATACACTAGACACAAGACAATGACCACTATACACTAGTCTCAAGACAATGTCAACTATACACTAGACACAAGACAATGACCACTATACAATAGACACAAGACAATGACCACTATACACTAGACACAAGACAATGACCACTATACATTTCACACAAGACAATGACCACTATACACTAGTCACAGGACAATGTCCACTATACACTAGACACAAGCCAATGACCACAATACACTAGACACAAGACGATGTCCACTATACACTAGACACAAGACAATGTCCACTATTCACTAGTCACAAGACAATGACCACTATACACTAGGCACATGACAATGTCCACTATACACTAGACACAAGATAATGTCCACTATACACAACTTACAAGACAATGACCACTATACACTAGTTACAAGACAATGACCGCTATACACTAGACACAAGACAATGACCACTATACACTAGACACAAGGATATGTCCACTATACACTAGACACAAAACAATGACCACTATACATTAGTCACAAGACAATGACCACTATATACTAGACTTAAGACAATGACCACTGTACACTAGACACAAGGCAATGTCCACTATACACTAGTTACAAGAAAATGTCCACTATACACTAGACACAAGACAATGACCACTATACACTAGTCACAAGACAATGTCCACTATACACTAGACATAAGACAATGACCATAATATACTAGACACAAGACTATGACAACTATACACTAGTCACAAGACAGTGACCACTATACACCTGACACAAGACAATGACCACTGTACACTAGACACAAGACAATGACCACACTACACTAGACACAAGACAATGACCACTATACACTTGACACAAGACAATGACCACTATACATTAGACATAAGACAATGACCATAATATACTAGACACAAGACAATGACAACTATACACTAGTCACAAGACAATGACCACTATACACAAGGCACAAGACAATGTCCAATATTAACTAGACACAAGACAATGACCACTATATACTAGTTTCAAGACAATGACCACTATACACTAGACACAAGACAATGACCACTATACATTAGTCACAAGACAAAGTCAACTATTCACTTGACACAAAACAATGACCACTATACACTAGACACAAGAGAATGACCACTATACACTTGACACAATACAATGACCACTATACACTAGACACAAGACAATGTTCACTATACACAAGACAATGACCACTATACACTAGTCACAAAATAATGACCACTTTACACTAGATACAAGACAATGACCACCATACACTAGTGATAAGATAATGTTCACTGTACACTAGACACAAGACAATGACCACTATACACTAGACACAAGACAATGTCCACTATACAGTAGTCACAAGACAATGACCACTATACACTAGTGACAAGACAATGTCCATTATACAGAACTCAATGACCACTATACACTAGACACAAGACAATGACCACTATACACTAGACACAAAACAATGACCACTATACACTAGTCAAAAGACAAATACCACTATACACTAGTCACAAGACAATGATCACTATACACTAGTCACAACACAATGTCCACTATACACTAGACAGAAGACAATGTCCACTATGCACTAGACGTAAGACAATGACCACTATACAATAGTTACAAGACAATGACCACTATACACTAGACGCAAGACAATGTCCACTATTCACTAGACACAAGACAATGTTCACTATACACTATTCATAAGACAATGACAACTATACACTAGTCACAAAATAATGACCACTATACACTAGACACAAGACAATGACCACTATACATTAGTCACAAGACAATGACCACTATACACTAGACACAATACAGTGACCACTATACACTAGACACAAGACAATGTACACTATACATAAGTCACAAGACAATGTCCACTATACACAAGACAATGACCACTATACACTAGTCACAAAATAATGACCACTTTACACTAGATACAAGACAATGACCACCATACACTAGTGATAAGATAATGTTCACTGTACACAAGACACACGACAATGACCACTATACACTAGACACAAGACAATGTCCACTATACAGTAGTCACAAGACAATGACCACTATACACTGGTTACAAGACAATGTCCATTATACAGAACTCAATGAACACTATACACTAGACACAAGACAATGACCACTATACACTAGACACAAGACAATGACCACTATACATTAGTTACAAGACAATGCCCACTATACACTTGACACAAGACAATGACCACTATACACTAGACACAAGACAATGACCATTATACACTAGACACAAGACAATGACCACTATACACTAGTCACAAGACAATGTCCACTATACACTAGACACAAGACAATGACCACTATACAATAGACACAAGACAATGACCACTATACACTAGACACAAGACAATGACCACTATACATTTCACACAAGACAATGACCACTATACACTAGTCACAGGACAATGTCCACTATACACTAGACACAAGACAATGACCACTATACACTAGACACAAGACGATGTCCACTATACACTAGACACAAGACAATGTCCACTATTCACTAGACACAAGACAATGACCACTATACACTAGGCACAAGACAATGACCACTATACATTTCACACAAGACAATGACCACTATACACAAGTCACAGGACAATGTCCACTATACACTAGACACAAGACAATGACCACTATACACTAGACACAAGACGATGTCCACTATACACTAGACACAAGACAATGTCCACTATTCACTAGACACAAGACAATGACCACTATACACTAGGCACATGACAATGTCCACTATACACTAGACACAAGACAATGACCACTATACACTAAACACAAGACAATGACCACTATACACTACACACACGACAATGTCCACTAAACACTAGACACAAGACAATGACCACTATACACTAGGCACATGACAATGTCCACTATACACTAGACACAAGACAATGACCACTATACACTAAACACAAGACAATGACCACTATACACTACACACACGACAATGTCCACTAAACACTAGACACAAGATAATGTCCACTATACACTAGTTACAAGACAATGACCACTATACACTAGTTACAAGACAATGACCACTATACACTAGACACAAGACAATGACCACTATACACTAGACACAAGGAAATGTCCACTATACACTAGACACAAAACAATGACCACTATACATTAGTCACAAGACAATGACCAATATATACTAGACTTAAGACAATGACCACTATACACTAGACACAAGGCAATGTCCACTATACACTAATCACAAGACAATGTCCACTATACACTAGACATAAGACAATGACCATAATATACTAGACACAAGACAATGACAACTATACACTAGTCACAAGACAGTGACCACTATACACCTGACACAAGACAATGACCACTGTACACTAGACACAAGACAATGACCACACTACACTAGACACAAGACAATGACCACTATACACTTGACACAAGACAATGACCACTATACATTAGACATAAGACAATGACCATAATATACTAGACACAAGACAATGACAACTATACACTAGTCACAAGACAATGACCACTATACACAAGGCACAAGACAATGTCCAATATTAACTAGACACAAGACAATGACCACTATATACTAGTTTCAAGACAATGACCACTATACACTAGACACAAGACAATGACCACTATACATTAGTCACAAGACAAAGTCAACTATTCACTTGACACAAAACAATGACCACTATACACTAGACACAAGAAAATGACCACTATACACTAGACACAATACAATGACCACTATACACTAGACACAAGTCAATGTACACAATACACAAGTCACAAGACAATGTTCACTATACACAAGACAATGACCACTATACACTAGTCACAAAATAATGACCACTTTACACTAGATACAAGACAATGACCACCATACACTAGTGATAAGATAATGTTCACTGTACACTAGACACAAGACAATGACCACTATACACTAGACACAAGACAATGTCCACTATACAGTAGTCACAACACAATGACCACTATACACTAGTGACAAGACAATGTCCATTATACAGAACTCAATGACCACTATACACTAGACACAAGACAATGACCACTATACACTAGACACAAGACAATGACCACTATACACTAGACACAAGGTAATGTCCACTATACACCAGACACAAAACAATGACCACTATACATTAGTCACAAGACAATGACCACTATACACTAGACTTAAACCAATGAACACTATGCACTAGACACAAGGCAATGTCCACTATACACTAGTCACAAGACAATGTCCACTATACACTAAACACATGACAATGACCACTATACACTAGACACAAGACAATGACCACTATACACTAAACACAAGACAATGTCCACTATACACTAGACACAAGACAATGACCACTATACACTAGACACAAGACAATGACCACTATACACTTGACACAAGACAATGACTACTATACATTAGACATAAGACAATGACCATAATATACTAGACACAAGACAATGACAACTATACACTAGTCACAAGACAATGACCACTATACACTTGACACAAGACAATGACCACTGTACACTAGACACAAGACAATGACCACTATACACTAGACACAAGACAATGACCACTATACACTTGACACAAGACAATGACCACTATACACTAGACGTAAGAAAATGACCATAATACACTAGACACAAGACAATGACAACTATACGCTAGTCACAAGACAATGACCACTATACACAAGGCACAAGACAATGTCCAATATTAACTAGACACAAGACAATGACCACTATATACTAGTTTCAAGACAATGACCACTATACACTAGACACAAGACAATGACCACTATACATTAGTCACAAGACAAAGTCAACTATTCACTTGACACAAAACAATGACCACTATACACTAGACACAAGACAATGTCCACTATACACTAGACACAAGACAATGTCCACTATACACTATACACTAGACACAAGACAATGTCCACTATACACTATACACTAGACACAAGACAATGTCCACAATACACTAGACACAAGACAATGACCACTATACACTAGACACATGACAATGTCCACTATACACAAGACAATGACCATTATACACTAGTTACAAGACAATGATCACTATACACTATACACAAGAAAATGACCACTGTACACTAGACACAATACAATGACCACTATACACTAGACACAAGACAATGACCACTATACACTAGACACAAGACAATGACCACTATACATTAGTCACAAGACAATGCCCACTTTACGCTTGACACAAGACAATGACCACTATACACTAGACACAAGACAATGACCATTATACACTAGACACAAGACAATGACCACTATACACTAGTCACAAGACAATGTCCACTATACACTAGACACAAGACAATGATCACTATACACTTGACACAAGACAATGACCACTATACACTAGACACAAGACAATGACCACTATACATTTCACACAAGACAATGACCACTATACACTAGTCACAGGACAATGTCCACTATACACTAGACACAAGCCAATGACCACTATACAGTAGACACAAGACGATGTCCACTATACACTAGACACAAGACAATGTCCGCTATTCACTAGACACAAGACAATGACCACTATATACTAGACACAAGACAATGACCACTATACACTAAACACATGACAATGACCACTATACACTACACACACGACAATGTCCACTAAACACTAGACACAAGATAATGTCCACTATACACTAGTTACAAGACAATGACCACTATACACTAGCTACAAGACAATGACCAATATACACTAGACACAAGACAATGACCACTATACACTAGACACAAGGAAATGTTCACTATACACTAGACACAAAACAATGACCACAATATATTAGTCACAAGACAATGACCACTATATACTAGACTTAAGACAATGACCACTATACACTAGACACAAGGCAATGTCCACTATACACTAGTCACAAGACAATGTCCACTATACACTAGACACAAGACAATGACCACTATACACTAGTCATAAGACAATATCCACTATACACTAGACATAAGACAATGACCATAATATACTAGACACAAGACAATGACAACTATACACTAGTCACAAGACAGTGACCACTATACACCTGACACAAGACAATGACCACTGTACACTAGACACAAGACAATGACCACTATACACTAGACACAAGACAATGACCACTATACACTTGACACAAGACAATGACCACTATACACTAGACATAAGACAATGACCATAATACACTAGACACAAGACAATGACAACTATACGCTAGTCACAAGACAATGACCACTATACACAAGGCACAAGACAATGTCCAATATTAAATAGACACAAGACAATGACCACTATATACTAGTTTCAAGACAATGACCACTATACACTAGACACAAGACAATGACCACATACATTAGTCACAAGACAAAGTCAACTATTCACTTGACACAAAACAATGACCACTATACACTAGACAGAAGACAATGCCCACTATACAATAGACACAAGACAATGTCCACTATACACTAGACACAAGACAATGTCCACTATACACTATACACTACACACAAGACAATGTCCACTATACACTAGACACAAGACAATGACCACTATACACTAGACACATGACAATGTCCACTATACACAAGACAATGACAATTATACACTAGTTACAAGACAATGATCACTATACACTATACACAAGAAAATGACCACTGTACACTAGACACAATACAATGACCACTATACACTAGACACAAGACAATGACCACTATACACTAGACACAAGACAATGACCACTATACACTAGACACAAGACAATGACCACTATACATTAGTCACAAGACAATGCCCACTTTACACTTGACACAAGACAATGACCACTATACACTAGACACACGACAATGACCATTATACACTAGACACAAGACAATGACCACTATACACTAGTCACAAGACAATGTCCACTATACACTAGACACAAGACAATGACCACTATACACTAGACACAAGACAATGACCACTATACATTTCACACAAGACAATGACCACTATACACTAGTCACAGGACAATGTCCACTATACACTAGACACAAGCCAATGACCACTATACACTAGACACAAGACGATGTCCACTATACACTAGACACAAGACAATGTCCGCTATTCACTAGACACAAGACAATGACCACTATATACTAGACACAAGACAATGACCACTATACACTAAACACATGACAATGACCACTATGCACTACACACACGACAATGTCCACTAAACACTAGACACAAGATAATGTCCACTATACACTAGTTACAAGACAATGACCACTATACACTAGTTACAAGACAATGACCACTATACACTAGACACAAGACAATGACCACTATACACTAGACACAAGGAAATGTTCACTATACACTAGACACAAAACAATGACCACTATACATTAGTCAGAAGACAATGACCACTCTATACTAGACTTAAGACAATGACCACTATACAGTAGACACAAGGCAATGTCCACCATACACTAGTCACAAGACAATGTCCACTATACACTAGACACAAGACAATGACCACTATACACTAGTCATAAGACAATATCCACTATACACTAGACATAAGACAATGAACATAATATACTAGACACAAGACAATGACAACTATACACTAGTCTCAAGACAGTGACCACTATAAACCTGACACAAGACAATGACCACTGTACACTAGACACAAGACAATGACCATTATACACAAGACACAAGACAATGACCACTATACACTAGTCACAAGACAATGTCCACTATACACTAGACACAAGACAATGACCACTATACACTAGAAACAAGACAATGACCACTATACACAAGACAATGACCACTATACATTTCACACAAGACAATGTCCACTATACACTAGACACAAGCCAATGACCACTATACACTAGACACAAGACGATGTCCACTATACACTAGACACAAGACAATGTCCACTATTCACTAGACACAAGACAATGACCACTATATATTAGACACAAGACAAAGACCACTATACACTAAACACAAGACAATGACCACTATACACTACACACACGACAATGTCCACTAAACACTAGACACAAGATAATGTCCACTATACACTAGTTACAAGACAATGACCACTATACACTAGTTACAAGACAATGACCACTATATACTAGACTTAAGACAATGACCACTATACACTAGACACAAGGCAATGTCCACTATACACTAGTCACAAGACAATGTCCACTATACACTAGACACAAGACAATGACCATTATACACTAGTCATAAGACATTATCCACTATACACTAGACATAAGACAATGACCATAATATAGAAGACACAAGACAATGACAACTATACACTAGTCACAAGACAGTGACAACTAAACTCCTGACACAAGACAATGACCACTGTACACTAGACACAAGACAATGACCACACTACACTAGACACAAGACAATGAACACTATACACTTGACACAAGACAATGACCACTATACACTAGACATAAGACAATGACCATAATATACTAGACACAAGACAATGACAACTATACACTAGTCACAAGACAATGACCACTATACACAAGGCACAAGACAATGTCCAATATTAACTAGACACAAGACAATGAACACTATATACTAGTTTCAAGACAATGACCACTATACATTAGTCACAAGACAAAGTCAACTATTCACTTGACACAAAACAATGACCACTATACATTAGACACAAGACAATGTCCAGTACACACCAGACACAAGACAATGACCACTATACACTAGACACATGACAATGTCCACTATACACAAGACAATGACCATTATACACTAGTTACAAGATAATGACCACTATACACTATACACAAGCAAATGACCACTGTACACTAGACACAATACAATGACCACTATACACTAGACACAAGACAATGACCACTATACACTAGACATAAGACAATGTCCATAATACACTAGACACAAGACAATGACCACTATACACTAGTCACAAGACAATGACCACTATACACAAGGCACAAGACAATGTCCACTATACACTAGACACAAGACAATGACCACTATACATTAGTCACAAGACAAAGTCAACAATTCACTTGACACAAAACAATGACCACTATACACTAGACACAAGACAATGTCCACTATACACTGGACACAAGACATTGTCCACTATACACTATACACTAGACACAAGACAATGTCCACTATACACTAGACACAAGACAATGACCACTATACACTAGACACATGACAATGTCCACTATACACAAGACAATGACCATTATACACTAGTTACAAGACAATGACCACTATACACTATACACAAGAAAATGACCACTGTCCACTAGACACAATACAATGACCACTATACACTAGACACAAGACAATGACCACTATACACTAAACACAAGACAATGACCACAATATACTAGGCACATGACAATGACCACTATACACTAGACACAAGACAATGACCACTATACACTAGACACAAAACAATGACCACTATACACTGGTCAAAAGACAAATACCACTATACACTAGTCACAAGACAATGATCACTATACACTAGTCACAACACAATGTCCACTATACACTAGACAGAAGACAATGTCCACTAAGCACTAGACATAAGACAATGACCACTATACAATAGTTACAAGACAATGACCACTATACACTAGACGCAAGACAATGTCCACTATTCACTAGACACAAGACAATGTTCACTATGCACTATACATTAGACAATGACAACTATACACTAGTCACAAAATAATGACCACTATACACTAGACACAAAACAATGACCACTATACAGTAGTCACAAGACAATGACCACTATACACTAGAGACAATACAATGACCACTATACACTAGACACAAGACAATGTACACTATGCACAAGTCACAAGACAATGTCCACTATACACAAGACAATGACCACTATACACTAGTCACAAAATAATGACCACTTTACACTAGATACAAGACAATGACCACCATACACTAGTGATAAGATTATGTTCACTGTACACTAGACACAAGACAATGACCACTATACACTAGACACAAGACAATGTCTACTATACAGTAGTCACAAGACAATGACCACTATACACTAGTGACAAGACAATGTCCATTATACAGAACTCAATGACCACTATACACTAGACACAAGACAATGACCACTATACACTAGACACAAGACAATGACCACAATACATTAGTCACAAGACAATGCCCACTATACACT
Organism: Procambarus clarkii; assembly: GCF_040958095.1. Taxonomy (NCBI): domain Eukaryota; kingdom Metazoa; phylum Arthropoda; class Malacostraca; order Decapoda; family Cambaridae; genus Procambarus; species Procambarus clarkii. The sequence goes on from NC_091207.1 coordinate 34,681,659, forward strand.
TGACAGAAGACAATGGCCACTATACACTAGACACAAGACAATGACCATTATACTCTAGACACAAGACAATGACCACTATACACTAGTCACAAGACAATGTCCACTATACACTAGACACAAGACAATGACCACTATACACTAGACACAAGACAATGACCACTAACACTAGACACAAGACAATGACCACTATACATTTCACACAAGACAATGACCACAATACACTAGTCACAGGACAATGTCCACTATACACTAGACACAAGCCAATGACCACTATACACTAGACACAAGACGATGTCCACTATACACTAGACACAAAACAATGTCCACTATTCACTAGACACAAGACAATGACCACTATATACTAGACACAAGACAATGACCACTATACACTAAACACAAGACAATGACCAATATACACTACACACACAACAATGTCCACTAAACACTAGACACAAGATAATGTCCACTATACACTAGTTACAAGACAATGACCACTATACACTAGTTAAAAACAATGACCACTATACACTAGACACAAGACAATGACCACTATACACAAGACACAAGGAAATGTCCACTATACACTAGACACAAAACAATGACCACTATACTTTAGTCACAAGACAATGACCACTATATACTAGACTTAAGACAATGACCACTATTCACTAGACACAAGGCAATGTCCACTATACACTAGTCACAAGACAATGTCCACTATACACTAGACACAAGACAATGACCACTATACACTAGTCACAAGACAATGTCCACTATACACTAGTCACAAGACAATGTCCACTATACACTAGACATAAGACAATGACCATAATATACTAGACACAAGACAATGACAACTATACACTAGTCACAAGACAGTGACCACTATACACCTGACACAAGACAATGACCACTGTACACTAGACACAAGACAATGACCACACTACACTAGACACAAGACAATGACCACTATACAATTGAAACAAGACAATGACCACTATACACTAGACATAAGACAATGGCCATAATATACTAGACACAAGACAATGACAACTATACACTAGTCACAAGACAATGACCACTATACACAAGGCACAAGACAAAGTCCAATAGTAACTAGACACAAGACAATGACCACTATATACTAGTTTCAAGACAATGACCACTATACACTAGACACAAGACAATGACCACTATACATTAGTCACAAGACAAAGTCAACTATTCACTTGACACAAAACAATGACCACTATACACTAGACACAAGACAATGTCCACTACACACTAGACACAAGACAATGTCCACTATACACTAAACACTAGACACAAGACAATGTCCACTATACACTATACACTAGACACAAGACAATGTCCACTATACACTAGACACAAGACAATGTCATTATACACTAGACACATGGCAATGTCCACTATACACAAGACAATGACCATTATACACTAGTTACAAGACAATGACCACTATACACTATACACAAGAAAATGACCACTGTACACTAGACACAATACAATGACCACTATACACTAGACACAAGACAATGACCACTATACACTAGACACAAGACAATGACCACAATATACTTGGCACATGACAATGACCACTATACACTAGACACAAGACAATGACCACTATACACTAGACACAAGACAATGACCACTATACACTAGTCAAAAGACAAATACCACTATACACTAGTCACAAGACAATGATTACTATACACTAGTCACAACACAATGTCCACTATACACTAGACAGAAGACAATGTCCACTATGCACTAGACATAAGACAATGACCACTATACTCTAGACGCAAGACAATGTTCAGTATACACTATACTAGACACAAGACAATGACAACTATACACTAGTCACAAGACAGTGACCACTATACACCTGACACAAGCCAATGACCACTGTACACTAGACACAAGACAATGACCAAACTACAGTAGACACAAGACAATGACAACTATACACTAGTCACAAGATAATAACCACTATACACTAGACACAAGACAATGACCACTATACAGTAGTCACAAGACAACGATCTCTATGCACTAGTGACCAGACAATGTCCACTCTACACTAGACACAAGACAATGACCACTATACACTAGTCACAAGACAATGTCCAATATACACTTGACACAAGACAATGACCACTATACACTAGACACAAGACAATGTTCACTTTACACTAGACACAAGACAGAGTAGTGACCTGCACCACTGTACACTAGTGTACAGTGGTGACCTGCACCACTGTACACTAGACTGTACACTGTCTTGTGTCTAGTGTACAGTGGTGACCTGCACCACTGTACACTAGACACAAGACAATGGCCACTATACACTAGTTACAAGACAATGACCACTATACACTAGTCACAAGACAATGTCCACTATTCACTATACTCAAGACAATGACCGCTATACACTGGACAATGTCCACTATACACTAGATACAAGACAATGTCCACTCTACTCTAGTTAAAAGACAATGTCTACTATTCACTATACAGAAGACAATGACAACAATACACTAGCCAGTAGACAATAGTGAAACCTCGAAGCCATTACGCCTGTATGACAAGTGGAAGGGGTCAGGATTAGGGTTTCGGATGGCACGTGGGGGAAGGATTGGTGCCCAACCACTTGGACTGTCGGGGATTGAGCTCTGACCTGTACGAAGCGAGACTGTCGCTCTACTGTCCAATCCTAGTCGTTGGGCTAATATCTTGCTAGTATAATAATTTAGGCCTGACTAATTAAATTGTATCTAAGATATTAGACCGATGTTATCTGGCTTCATCATGTATTTTTTGAGTTTTTTTTATGGTTCAAATTTACCGAATCGGTTTAAGGTTTGGTGGAGTGTGTGGTGGTGAGCGGACTGTACACAGTGTGTGGTGAGCGGACTGTACACAGTGTGTGGTGATCGGACTGTACACAGTGTGTGGTGAACGGACTGTACACAGTGTGTGGTGAGCGGACTGTACACAGTGTGTGGTGAGCGGACTGTACACAGTGTGTGTTGAGCGGACTGTACACAGTGTGTGGTGGTGAGCGGACTGTACACAGTGTGTGGTGGTGAGCAGACTGTACACAGTGTGTGGTGAGCGGACTGTACACGGTGTGTGGTGAGCGGACTGTACACAGTGTGTGGTGAGCGGACTGTAAACAGTGTGTGGTGAGCGGACTGTACATAGTGTGTGGTGAGCGGACTGTACACAGTGTGTGGTGAGCGGACTGTACACAGTGTGTGGTGAGCGGACTGTACACAGTGTGCGGTGAGCGGACTGTACACAGTGTGTGGTGAGCGGACTGTACACAGTGTGTGGTGAGCGGCATGACCTGGCCACACAAGACAACCACAAACTATGATGAGCCATGGCAGCAAACATTAGCCAGGGAGGACGTGTTGAAGACAGTTCAGAGAGCGCCCAAGTGTGACGCGGTGTACCAGTTCTTCAGTGAGGCTCCACACTCACGATGTCTCTACACCAGGACAATGACGGTTGGGAAGCGGGGTCAATTAGCTGAAGCTCAACCCCCCGCAAGCACAACTAGGTGAGTACAACTAGGTAAGTACATGTACTTCTACACATCCCCGAACCTGGAGGCTGGTGCGTGCCCACCACAACCCCTATAGGGTCCGGGCCTGCGTGCCCACCACAACCCCTATAGGGTCCGGGCCTACGTGCCCACCACAACCCCTGTAGGGTCCGGGCCGGCGTGCCCACCACAACCCCTATAGGGTCCGGGCCTGCGTGCCCACCACAACCCCTGTAGGGTCCGGGCCGGCGTGCCCACCACAACCCCTATAGGGTCCGGGCCTGCGTGCCCACCACAACCCCTGTAGGGTCCGGACCTGCGTGCCCACCACAACCCCTATAGGGTCCGGGCCTGCGTGCCCACCACAACCCCTGTTGGGTCCGGGCCGGCGTGCCCACCACAACCCCTGTAGGGTGAGGGCCTGCGTGCCCACCACAACCCCTGTAGGGTCCGGGCCTGCATGCCCACCACAACCCCTGTAGGGTGAGGGCCTGCATGCCCACCACAACCCCTATAGGGTCCGGGCCTGCATGCCCACCACAACCCCTGTAGGGTGATGGCCTGCGTGCCCACTACAACTACTATAGGATCCGGACCTGCGTGCCCACCACAACTCCTATAGGGCCGGGCCTGCGTGCTCACCACAACCCCTATAGGATCCGGACCTGCGTGCCCACCACAACTCTTATAGGATCCGGACCTGCATGCCCACCACAACTCTTATAGGGTCCGAGCCTGCGTGCCCACCACAACTCCTATAGGGTCCGGGCCTGTGTGCCCACCACAACCCCTATAGGATCCGGACCTGCGTGCCCACCACAACTCTTATAGGATCCGGACCTGCGTGCCCACCACAACTCTTATAGGGTCCGGGCCTGCGTGCCCACCACAACCCCTATAGGATCCGGACCTGCGTGCCCACCACAACTCTTATAGGGTCCGGGCCTGCGTGCCCATCACAACCCTTATAGGGTCTGGGTCTGCGTGCCCACCACAACTCCTATAGGGTCCGGGCCTACGTGCCCATCAAAGCCCCTATAGGATCCGGACCTGCGTGCCCACCACAACTCCTATAGGGTCCGGGCCTGCGTGCCCATCACAACCCCTATAGGGTCTGGGTCTGCGTGCCCACCACAACCTCTATAGGGTCTGGGCCTGCGTGCCCACCACATCCCCTGTAGGGTGAGGGCCTGCGTGCCCACCACATCCCTTCTAGGGTGAGGGCCTGCGTGCCCACCACAACCCCTGTAGGGTGAGGACCTGCGTACCCACCACAACCTCTGTAGGGTGAGGGCCTGCGAGCCTCCTACAACCCCTGTAGGGTGAGGGCCTGCGTGCCCACAACAACCCCTGTAGGGTGAGGGCCTGCATGCCCACCACAACCTCTATAGGGTCCGGGCCTACGTGCCCACCACAACCCCAGTAGGGTGAGGGCCTGCGTGCCCACCACAACCCCTTTAGGGTCCGGGCCTGCGTGCCCACCACAACCTCTATAGGGTCCGGGCTTGCGTGCCCACCACAACCCCTATAGGGTCCAGGCCTGCGTGCCCACCACATCCCCTATAGGGTCCGGGTAGGCGTGCCCCCCACAACCCCTATAGGGTCCGGGCCTGCGTGCCCACAACAACCCCTATAGGGTCAGGGCTTGCGTGCCCAAAAAAACCCTGAAGGATGAGGACCTGCGTGCCCATCACAACCCCTATAGGGTCCGGGCCTGCGTGCCCACCACATTCCCTGTAGGGTGAGGGCCTGCGTGCCCACCACAACCCCTGTAGGGTGAGGGCCTGCGTGCCCACCACATCCCCTGTAGGGTGAGGGCCTGCGTGCCCACCACAACCCCTGTAGGGTGAGGGCCTGCGTGCCCACCACAACCCCTGTAGGGTCCAGGCCTGCGTGCCCACCACAACCTCTATAGGGTCCGGTTCTGCGTGCCCACCGCAACCTCTATAGGGTCTGGGCTTGCGTACCCACCACATCTCCTGTAGGGTGAGGGCCTGCGTGCCCACGACAACCCCTATAGGGTCCGGGCCTGCGTGCCCACCACAACCTCTATAGGGTTCGGGCCTGCGTGCCCACCACAACCACTATAGGGTGAGGGCCTGCGTGCCCACCACAACCCCTATAGGGTCCGGGCCTGCGTGCCAACCTCATACCCTGTAGGGTCCGGACCTGCGTGCCCAACACAACCTCTATAGGGTGAGGGCCTGTGTCCCTCTATTACCGTCCTATTGGTGATGAACCTGTTAATGAATATGCAGGTGCACCTCTTCCTGATAACTACTCAAATGCTGAAGCCTACGTTTCTGCCAAAGATCTCTACTCTGGTCGTCGTAATGCAGCTACATAGCAAATAAATGTACAGCGAATATACCTGTGATATTATAAGTATCAGTAACAGGATGACGTGGCAACTGGTGACTATCCTTTGGAAATTCAATCTCTAATGTGAAAACAATTAACGTTAATATTAGATGTTAAGTGATAATTTGATCAAAATCGCAGGAAATCTTGTACCCGGCACTCAATATACGAGAATAAGGGCAAGATAATCCTACTAAATAAATGAAACTGATAGTTTCAAAAACAAATTAAAATTTTGATTGTTTCAAACGTGAAAGGGTAGTCCAAGAATGTATTGATACCTTGCCGGGTCTCTATTGGACAGAAGCAAGGGGTTTCCTACTTAACTAGATGATACTTACAAAATTAGCATTCTTTGTGCTCTGAAAAAGAAAGCTAATTCCCTACCTGAGTAAATATCATAATCTCTAACCAACGTGTAGGGGTGCGAGTGTCAACTGGTGACGAGAACTGTGGCTGAGGTCCCAACTGAACAGCGTAGTCCGCGCTAGAGGAACTATGGCCCTCTTTATCCTCCTTCGGTCGGATTGCAGAAGATAGGGTACGTGGCCCAAAGATAAACCAAAGTACCAGGGTACCAAAGTGATGATCTATCGTAATTGAGAAATATTCTAGGGACGAAAAAGGTTTAAGAGAATGATTGTGGCCACTAGTCACCACGTAATCCACAGTCATCCAACACTCACAGTATGTTACCCTCGGAAGGCACAAAATACACAGCACCATATAAATATTAAGAGTTATGAAAATATTGAAAAGCAACTGTATCAAAGCCAAGTACACTTACCACAAATTGATGTTCTAGTGTTAGTACCTGAGTGAGGCTCCTAGGACAGGCCCCCATTATATGTGATGGAAAAAAATGTAGGTGTACGGCAGTCCTCTCAATGGCTGGTGTCAAAGCCAATCACATTTACAAAAAAAAAAAAAAAAAAAAAAGTTGACTGCATGGCTGTTGCCTCCTGTGGTCAAGTAATAGGGAAAAACATGCAAAACAAATCGTATGAACAATGAAACTTTAATTGACTTGAAAACAAATATGAACAAAGATAATCCCTTGGCTGTGTACAGTGCGAATAAACAAAATTACAAAGTCAAAAAATAATATAAAATAAAACAATGGTTACGTTACTCTACAATGAACAAGACAAAAAATGAATTAAAAAGGTGCTGAGAATATTGGCTGGCTGAAAACCTCCACTATTACACAGAGCATATACTAGATAGATATATCAGCCTTGAGAGCACAGAATATTCTAAATCCAAATGCTCGTGCACGCTTAGTCATCGGCTATGCAGATGGCACTGAAGTCGAGTGGAGTCGCCGATTCACCAATGGTAAGCGTGCTGGCTGGAAGTGGTAGTTTGGTGATCGACGAGGGTGGCGTGGCGACAGCGAGGAGGGGGAGATGGAGAGCGAGTGTAGGGAACGTATACCCCCTGTCGAAACGTATTCTACTAAATATATACTACTCTTGATTGTAGTATCTAGATGTTGTAGATGTACTGAAATAATATGATGAAGGAAAGAGCAGGCCAAATCTCTCTTGAAGGAGATTATCGTCACAACATGCTTTCTTATCTTCTTCAATTCTGTTCTCAAGTTTTCGTTTTGTTTCCCCCACATAGACTTCATTTCAATCTCTACAAGGTAATATATAATTATTATTATTACGAATAAATAAGTTAAATGAGTTTAAATCATCACTAAATAGCCAGCAGATACTGTTTACGTTGTTCAGTAAGGAAGCCGATACAACGACAAAAGCCAGTTTTGTTGTATCATGGAATATTGCTCATGCTAAACGCCCATATTCTGATGGCGAATTTATTAAGAAAAATATAGCTGAGTATGTTACTGTGTTAGATCCAAGTAACACAAAACTTGAGCGACAAACAACACAAACACCAGCATCACGCCACACTACAGAGATGCGCATCAATCAGATCCCTGCTCATGTTGCAGACAAAATGTAAATGATTTAAAAATTCTCTTGTATTCACCTTGGCTCTTGACGATGCAACATACATACAACACAACTCAAAACTGGCAATATTTGTTCTTTATGTTGCTTCTGTAAAGTAATATGTAAATGTGAAAGAAGAGATGTAGGACTTATTATTATTATTATTTGTAGCATTGTATTTTTGCCAAAAAATATAATTAGACTTATTAATTAATTTAATTTAAGACTAATTTTGTAAGATAGAAATCACATTAAAATAGCTCAAAAATTTAGATCATATTTTTTGAAAATATTTGTGTCTTTGTGATTACTGAAATTAAAACATGTTAACAGTTTCAAACTGTAAGCATGTTTAAATTAATACATGTTAACAGTTTCAAACTGTAAGTAAACTACGCCTATTTATGTACCAGCTTACCATCTTCCCCATTCTCAGAGAGCAGAAGCAGATAGACTTGTAGAGGAAATGTTACAGAGTGATTTATTTATTTATTTATTTATGCATATACAAGAATGTACATAAGGAATGTGAGGATACAAATATGGTAATTACAGTCTTGTAAAGCCACTAGCATGCGCAGCGTTTCGGGCAGGTCCTTAATCTAAAAAAATTTTAAGGAGGTAAATACTTGCAAAATTTATAGACAAAAAAATGATAACAGATTACATGAAATGAAAAAAAAAAAAAAAAAAATGAGAGAAAATTGTAGGTACAGTATATTAAAGCACATAGGTAGCTAAGATTGATTGCAATGACAGCTTAAAATGGTAGTTGACAACAAATTGGTAGGCACAAGACAGCAGAAACAATATAAGATTGATTGCAATGACAGCTTGAATGGTAGTTGACAAAAATTGGTAGTCACAATACAGCATATGGCTAGCACATAAAAGAAGACAGCAATGAACACAATGATAAGGTTGTTTGATATTACATAAAAATTAGGAGATTGGGTAACACTAGGTACAGAGCAAATTTAAAGCTCAGTGTAGGAAACTAAGAAGATGAAGTTAGGTACTATTTGGTTTTGCTTTTAAATAAGGCAAAAGTTTTACAGTTTTTCAATTCACTAGGGAGTGAGTTCCATAGACTAGGTCCCTTAATTTGCATAGAGTGTTTACACAGATTAAGTTTGACCCTGGGGATATCAAAGAGATATTTATTTCTGGTGTGGTGATAATGGGTCCTATTACATCTGTCCAGGGAGAGTTTCAGAGCATGGTTTGCATTTAAGAACAGGGTTTTGTAAATGTAGTTGACACAAGAGAATGTGTGGAGGGAGTTAATATTTAGCAAGTTTAGGGATTTAAACAAGGGAGCTGAGTGTTGTCTGAAAGCAGAGTTAGTTATAATTCTGATAGCAGATTTTTGCTGTGTGATGATGGGCTTAAGGTGGTTTGCAGTGGTAGACCCCCATGCACAGATACCATAATTAAGATAGGGGTAGATTAGTGCATAATATAGTAAAAGGAGAGCAGAGTTAGGAACATAATATCTGATTTTGGAGAGTATACCAACTGTCTTAGAGACTTTCTTAGTTATGTGTTGAATGTGGGTGCTGAAGTTGAGTCTCTTGTCTAGGAATAGGCCAAGAAACTTGCCATCATTTTTATTACTGATGTTAATGTTGTCTATCTGTAGCTGAATTGCATTTGATGATTTGCTTCCAAATAAGATGTAGTAAGTTTTTTCGATGTTTAATGTTAGTTTGTTCGTTGACATCCATAAGTGGACTTTTTTTAATTCATTATTCACAACATTATTTAGTGTATGTGGGTTGAGGTTTGAGTAGATAAGGGTAGTATCGTCAGCAAACAATATAGGTTTGAGAATATTAGAGACATTAGGCAGATCGTTTATATATATAAGAAATAGAAGAGGTCATAAGATGCTGCCCTGTGGCACTCCAACGGTAATTGGTAGAGTGGAAGAAGTTGTATCATTGATGGTTACATATTGATTCAGATTCAGATTCAGATTCAGATGTTTATTCAGGTAAGGTATATACATACAAGTGATGTTACATTAATGGATTGATATATAGATAGAGCTAGTACATACAATGCCTAAAGCCACTATTACGCAATGCGTTTCGGGCAAGAAAAACATTAATATCTAGAACTTAATACTAATTGAGCATAAAGAATAAAAAGTGTTGAGAACAAATACAAATAAAGATAAAAAAAGGGGGAACATGACTGAAAAAGCAGCACAAATACAATAGGTTGACAAACAGTGTTGATTAAAAAAAAAAAAAGAAAATAACAGACATGGGTTGACAATAGAGGAGTGAGGTAGATTACAAGGAATTTATTAGGTAGTGTTTAGTTTTTATCTTAAACTGGTTGAGAGAGGTACAGTCTTTAACATGGTTGGGAAGGTCATTCCACATTCTGGGCCCCTTGATTTGCAGAGCATTTCTAGTTTGATTAAGACGTACTCTAGGAATATCAAAACTGTATTTATTTCTGGTGTGGTGCTCATGGGTTCTGTTACAACCTTCTATGAAGCTTTTAAGATCAGGATTGGCATTATAGTTTAGCGTTTTATATATGTATAATACACATGAGAGAATGTGCAGTGACTTAATATCTAACATATTCAGAGATTTGAGTAGGGGTACCAGTGATGTCTGGGGCCAGAGTTGGATATTGTTCTAATAGCAGCTTTGTGTTGGGTAATTAGAGGACGTAAGTGATTTTGGGTAGTAGAACCCCAAGCAGAAATACCATAGTTGAGATAAGGATAGATAAGGGAGTAATAGAGAGTCACCAAGGCAGGGCGTGGTACATAATATCTGATCTTAGAAAGAATGCCCACAGTTTTTGAAACTTTTTTTGATATATTTAGAATGTGTCCCTGGAAATTCAGCTTGTGGTCAATGAGAATGCCAAGGAATTTGCCATCTAATTTGTTACAAATTTGGGTATTGTTTATTTTGAGATTTATTTGATTAGAGGATTTATTGCCAAACAGAATATAGAAAGTTTTGTCAATGTTAAGGGTGAGTTTGTTGGCAGTTAGCCAAAGATGGACTTTATTTAGCTCAGTATTTACTGTGGCATTTAGAGCAAGAGGGTCAGGACTGGAGTAAATGAAGGTTGTGTCGTCAGCAAATAGAATTGGTTTGAGGTGTTGGGAGGCATTTGGAAGGTCATTAATGTAGATGAGAAAGAGGAGAGGTGTATTGGTGTCTGTCACTAAGATAGGATCGGATGTAGTCAAGGGCAAGGCCTCGGATTCCATAATGCTGGAGTTTAAGTAAGAGGTAGTTGTGATTAACAGTATCAAAGGCTTTTCTTAGGTCAATGAAGAGTCCAATCGGAAACTCATTTTTGTCAAGGGCTGAGTAGATAATGTCAAGGAGACTAATGATTGCATCATTGGTGCTCTTTTGGAACCGGAAGCCAAACTGGCAGGGGCTGAGTATGTCGAATTTTACGAGGTAGGAATAGAGCTGTTTGTAAATACTTTTTTCAAATATTTTTGATAGAGTGGGTAGATTTGATATTGGTCTATAATTGTTTATGTCCGCCGGATTGCCTCCTTTATGGACTGGCGTTACTCTTGCTTTTTTGAGGATATCAGGGAAGGTGTGATACTCTATAGATTTGTTGAACAGTAGTGCTATGGGTGGGGCAAGGGCATGGGAGGCTCTCTTGTACACAATGGACGGAATTTCACTGGTGTTCCCTGCCTTGGTTTTTAGAGAATGTATGATGGACACAACATCTGCCGGGCTGATTGGTGAAAGGAGAAGAGAGTTTGGATAGCTGCCTGAGAGATATGTGTTAATATGTGTCTGAGTCTGTGGGATTTTACTGGCAAGATTAGCACCAACCGATGAAAAGAAACTATTAAATTCATTTGCCATTTCTAAATCAGTTGACGGTATATCCCCATCCTTATAGAGTTTTATTTGGTTATGTGAGTGTTGTTTAGTTCCTAGGATACTAGAGATAGTTTTCCAAGTGCTTTTCATGTTGCCTTTTGCTTCATTGAATCTATTCACATAATATGCAAGTTTTGCCTTTCTTATGATACTGGTAAGCATTGATGAGTACCTTTTAGCTACTTCCTTTGAAACTAGGCCAATCCTAACTTTCTTTTCATATTCATGTTTCTTGTTGATTGAGTTGAGAATGCCACTTGTGAGCCATGGATTGTTTAATCTTTTGTCAGTTACTTGCTTGGTAAGAAGGGGACAATGAAGGTTGTAGAGGCTTAGAGTTTTGGAGATGAAGAGGTTAGCTAATGAATTTATATCATGGGTATTATTGAATTCAGAATCCCAGTTAATATTGTAAAGTGCCTCTGTAATACAATACAATACAATACAATACAATTTTATTTAGGTAAGGTACATACATACAATAAATATTTACAAGGATTGTTTGACTTATAGGTAGAGCTAGTACATACAATGCCTAAAGCCACTATTACGCAAAGCGTTTCGGGCATGATAAACTTAAATGACAAGCTTAATACTAATTGAGCATAATGAGTAGAATGAAAACAAGAAATGAAAACATAGATGAAAAAGCAGCACAAATACAATTATGTCGACAAACAGCGCTCTTTAAAGAAAAAAACAGACATTGGTTGACAATAGAAGGGTAAGGTAGGTTACAGGGAATTTATTAGGTATAGCTTCGCTTTTAACTTAAACTGGTTGAGAGAGGTACAGTCTTTAACATGGTTGGGAAGGTCATTCCACATTCTGGGCCCCTTGATTTGTAGAGCATTTCTAGTTTGATTAAGTCGTACTCTAGGAATATCAAAACTGTATTTATTTCTGGTGTGATGCTCATGGGTTCTGATACAACCTTCTATGAAGCTTTTGAGATCAGGATTGGCATTATAGTTTAGCGTTTTATATATGTATAATACACATTAGAGAATGTGCAGTGACTTAATGTCTAATATATTCAGAGATTTAAGTAGGGGTACCGAGTGATGTCTGGGGCCAGAATTGGATATTGTCCTAATAGCAGCTTTGTGTTGAGTAATTAGAGGACGTAAGTGATTTTGGGTAGTAGAGCCCCAAGCACAAATACCATAGTTGAGATATGGATAGATAAGGGAGTAATAGAGAGTCACCAGGGCAGGGTGTGGTACATAATATCTGATCTTAGAAAGAATGCCCACAGTTTTTGAAACTTTTTTTGATATGTTTAGAATGTGTCCCTGGAAATTAAGCTTGTGGTCAATGAGAATGCCAAGGAATTTGCCATCTTATTTGTTACAAATTTGGGTATTGTTTATTTTGAGATTTATTTGATTAGAGGATTTATTGCCAAACAGAATATAGAAGGTTTTGTCAATGTTAAGGGTGAGTTTGTTGGCAGTTAGCCACAGATGGACTTTATTTAGCTCAGTATTTACTGTGGCATTTAGAGCAAGGGGATCAGGACTGGAGTAAATGAAGGTTGTGTCGTCAGCAAATAGAATTGGTTTGAGGTGTTGGGAGGCATTTGGAAGGTCATTAATGTAGATGAGAAAGAGGAGAGGGCCAAGTATGCTGCCCTGGGGAACACCAATGTTGATGGGTAGGGTGGGAGAAATTGTATTATTCACAGAAACATATTGGAGCCTGTCAGTAAGGTAGGATTTGAGGTATTGTAGGGAGTGTCCTCTGACTCCATAATGATGTAATTTAAGAAGAAGGTTTTGGTGGTTGACAGTGTCAAAAGCTTTACGCAGGTCCACAAACAACCCAACAGGGAACTCATTTTTATCAAGAGCTGTATGAATCGAGTTAAGCATACTAATAAGTGCATCGTTAGTGCTTTTTTTGGGTCTGAAGCCATATTGGCAAGGGCTAAGTATATTGAGTTGTGCTGGATATGAGTAAAGCTGCTTATAGATTAGTTTTTCAAAAATTTTTGACAAGTTTGGCAGGATAGATATAGGTCTGTAGTTGTTAACATCTGTGACATTACCACATTTGTGGACAGGCGTTACTCTCGCTTTTTTTAGAATATCTGGGAAGGTTTGGAGTTCAAGTGACTTGTTGAAGAGCAAAGCAATAGCAGGGGCTAAAGATCTGGAGGCTTTTTTGTAAATTAAAGTTGGTATCTCCTCAAGGGCACCAGACTTGGTTTTAAGGGAAAGGATTATCTCATTGACGTCAGTGGAATTAATAGGCTTTAGGTACAGAGACTGTGGATAGTTACCTGAATGATAGTCATTAATGTCTGTACTGGAAGATGGAATATCATTTGCAAGGGATGAACCAATGGAAGAGAAGAACCTATTGAACTCAATAGCAGAATCAGAGGCTGAAAGCTGACCATCGTTATTAGACAGGAGAGTCGGTTTGTTATTTAAAGACTTCTTTGATCCCAATATTTGAGAAATTGTTCTCCAAGTTTGTTTAATGTTGCTCTTTATTTGGGTAAATTTATCTTCGTAGTATTTAGTTTTGGCTCGTCTAATTATCTTAGACAGCAATAATGAGTAATTCTTTGAGAATTCTTTGGAGACAATTCCTAACCTATACTTCTTCTCAAGGTCATGTTTTTTATTAATAGATTTAAGTATTCCCTTTGTAAGCCAGGGATTGTTAAGCCTTTTGGTTGTGACTTGTTTTGTAAGCATAGGACAGTGGGTATTATAAAGGCTAAGAGTTTTTTGAAGAAAAGATTGCACTGCTAGGTTGATGTCCACTATGTTACCTAACTCGGACTCCCAGTTGACATTATCAGCAGCATTTGTAAAATTGTCTATAGCAGTTTCATTGTGTAGTCTAAAACGTATCACTCTTGACTCAAGAGGTCGTTTGCTAATGTTAGTTAAGAGAAATGTGGGGTAATGATCTGTAGTGCTATCGGTGATTATACCTGAAGTAAGCGGAGAGGTTATGTTTGTCCAGATGTGATCGAGCGTCGTGGCAGTGCTATCAGTGATTCTAGTAGGTCTAGTGATTAAGGGTATGAGGAAGCAGGAATTCATACAGTTGAGGAAGCTAACAGCAGTGGGGTGTTCAGGCTCGCAGAGGTCAATATTAAAGTCCCCTGCGATAATTAGGTGGTTTTTGTTCAGTCTGTTATCAAGTATTAGATTTCTAAGGTTTGAGTTGAATTCGGACACATCAGTGTTAGGAATTCTATAAACTGCACCCACAGTCAAGATTGTCTAAAGCTGATTCACTGTGTAGCCTAAATGAAAGTTTCTTGCTTTTTGGTGGTGTTATGTCCATGTTCGCTATGAGAAAGGTAGGATAGTGGTCAGTTGTTCTGTCGTAGATTATACCAGATACAAGGGGAGCTGTTATGTTTGTCCCTATGTGGTCCAAGGTAGTGGCTGATGTTTGAGTGACTCGGGTAGGTTTGGTGATTGTGGGGATTAGCATACAGGAGTTCATGCTGTTAAGGAAATAGTCAACTTGAGAGCAATTTTGTTGACCCAGGTCAATATTAGAATCTCCCAGAATGATGTGGTTTTTGTTGAGATTGTTGTTTATAATAAGATTCCTTAGGTTGTCTGAGAAAGAAGCTATGTTAGTATTGGGAAATCTATAGATGGATCCAATAGTCAAAGAAGATTTAAGGGATTTAATTGTAAACTGAGCAAAAGTATATTCACAGTAGTCATCTCTGTCACTAATAACACTGTTGCAGATAAATGTATCTCGGTAATATATAGCTGTGTCACCAGCTTTTTTATTAGGCCTACAGTTATGAATGGCTTTATAACCAGCTAAGTTGTAGAGTTGGGTATAGTCTTTATTTAGCCAAGTTTCTGTTAAAATAATGAACGATAGGTTAGTACCTATTGCTGTGAGTAATGCATTTAAATCGTCAAAATGTTTACCAAGTGATCTAACATTTTGGTTATAAACTGATAGACAGGTGCTATTTTGAAGTTTGTTTTTAGCCTGGTGTGCTGTGAAATACTTGCAATAATGATGATCAATGTGCTGGTTGGTGTAGATATGAGACAGAAGATTTTGATCAGGATCAATATCAGTGTGCATAGGGATGCAGAGGGACCACGATACAAGATACACGATAAAGCAAAACACAAGAATAAAAGCAAATACAATAAAATAGTAACAATTTAGAAGTAAAATAAAGATCCAATAGATAGCCAGGGAGGACACAGAAGTTACATAAAATAAAAAACAAAAAATCAGTAGAGACTGACAATATAAATGTAAAATAAAAAATAATAAGAAAAATAATAATCATAAAAAAAAATTATCTTTAAGATAATTAGCTTAGTAATGGTTAATTAACAGGGTAATAAAAAGCCCTAGGTTTAGTGACAAGGGGATTAACTAAGAACAAATAATTAAGAGTATAAAACAGGCAAAGATGACAAACAAACAAATTATAAAAATAAAAATAAAAATAAACACCTTTGGAAAGGAAAGGCAGAGCTTAAGTACACTTTGGTTGTATGTGAGACTACAAATTATGTTCTGGTTATTCAGCTGATATCCCACAGTCATCCAGGAAAGAAGTGAGGTGTGCTTCAGTGGTTATGACATAAGTTTTTCCAGAGTCAGTCTTCCTAGCTATTATTTTACCATCGCGCACAAAACAATGTTTGACACAAAACAATTGAATCGAGTAATTCGCCATGGAACGCTCCATTGATTCTTGTACCAAAGCGAGATGGGACTTGGAGACCTGTAATCGATTATCGCAAGCTTAACAGAGTAACAATACCTGATCGTTTCCCACTTCCAGTTCTAAATGATTTGTTGCAAAGTATTGGTCGAAACAAAGTATTCTCAATGTTAGATTTGTTGCAGGGATTCTGGCAAATCCCCCTTGATGAGGAAAGTAAACAATTGACAGCCTTTAGTACTCCCAATGGTCATTTTCATTTCAAAAGAATGCCATTTGGTTTGCGTAGTAGTCCAATAACCTTTTCATGGCTCATGACAAATCTATTTCGTAGATTGATAGGAAGT
The DNA here is from genome assembly GCF_040958095.1 of Procambarus clarkii. Taxonomy (NCBI): domain Eukaryota; kingdom Metazoa; phylum Arthropoda; class Malacostraca; order Decapoda; family Cambaridae; genus Procambarus; species Procambarus clarkii. The sequence continues at coordinate 34,698,488 of NC_091207.1, forward strand.
ACTCTTCTAGTTTACCTTAATGATCTCATAATCGTGTCGCAAGATGTTCAGACTCATTTCCAGTACCTTGAGAAAGTACTTGCAAAGCTCGCTGAAGCTAATTTAAAAATAAAACTTGCAAAATGTTCATTTTTAAAGCAGAAGATTAATTTCCTTGGTCATACAGTTACACCTTCAGGTATTACATTGAATGAATCAAAAATTATTGCTGCCCGTGATTTTCCAACACCTCGTACCGCAGAAGCCGTAAGACAGTTCACAGGTCTTGTAGGATTTTATCGTTCATTTATTGCTGGATTCTCTATTATAGCCGCTCCGCTTTACAAGTTGCAAAGAAAAGATGAACCCTTTGTTTGGGGAGAGGCCCAGGATCAGTCATTCAAAAAACTCAAAGCAGCCTTGATTTCGTCACCTGTCCTCAGGTACCCAGATTTTTCTAAACCTTTTACGTTGGTTACAGATGCTAGTGACATACGTCTAGGTGCTGCATTACTTCAAACAGAAGGTCACAGAGATCACGCAATAGCTTATGCTTGCCGCACATTATCTAAAGAAGAGAAAAATTATAGTGCAACAGAACGAGAAGCCTTGGCAGTTGTTTGGGCACTTAAACTTTTCAAGGATACAATTTATAATTACCCAGTTCATGTTCTTACAGATCACCAACCATTAATTCCCTTGTTCAAAAATATGAATCCAGTTGGAAAGTTTGCTAGATATTTGCTCACAAATCAAGAATTCAATCCCACATTTGGATATATTCCAGGGAAGCAAAATGTTGTAGCCGATGCGTTTTCTCGACACATAGCTGCGATTCAGTTAAATTACCCAGCATTAGATGCTACAGTAGTAGAAACGGAACAAAGACAAGACCCCATATGGACACCCGTCATTAAATTTTTGACTAAGCAAGACACTCGCCCGATTCATAAACCGCCAGTACCATTGAAAGAACTAGTTATGTTGGACAATTTACTGCGTAGAGTAGTAAAGCTAGGGACAGCCCCGAGGAAATGTTGTCAGTTAGTTGTTCCAGCTGTCTTGGTACCAACTGTGTTAAAAATTATCCATGATGCTCCTGCAAGTGCACATCCAGGAAAGGATCGTACACTCCAACAAGGTCGATTGAAGTATTTTTGGCCAAAAATGGCTAAGGAGATTGCTCATTATGTTGACAGATGTTTAACTTGTTTACAGCACAAGGGACATGTTTCAGGACCTAATCCAATTCCGGTGTACCCAGCAACTAAAGCTCCTTGGGAATGAATATCGATGGATTTATTGACAAATTTTGCGGAAACAGAGAAAGGGAACAAACATTTGCTTGTAATGGTTGATAATTTTTCACGGTTTTGCGAACTAGTTCCTATCCCGAACAAAACAGCAGAAACTATAGCCAGTGCATTCCATGACCAAATAATTTGTAGATATAGTATGCCTAAAGTAATCCTTTCAGATAATGGTCCAGAATTCAGTAATAGTATTTTAACTAGCTTGTGTGATTTATATAACATCAAAAAATGTAGCATCATGCCTTACCATCCAGCAAGTAATGGACTAGCCGAACGTACTAACAGGAAAGTATTAGATGCCTTGAGAGTCACGTTGAATTTTGATAACAACAATTGGGATGATTTTATACCCTTAATTCAGTGTGCTATAAATTCTTCAATTAATGTTTCTACAGGTGACACACCTCACGCTATTCTTTATGGTACAGATAAAATCCTCCCTAATGAATTGATTAACGTACCTCCTACTCTCTTATATAACGTAGATGATTTTGTTCAAGTGAAGCGTAGACAGATGCAATTAGTATTCAAGAAAATACGAGAACAACTGTCCAAAGCTACAGCCGAGTTCACCCTAACAAGGAATGCACGAGCTAAACCCAGTAAAATAACTATTGGATCTGTAGTAATGATACTTAACCAACACAGGTCTGGTCCTATGTATAAGTTAACTAAGAAATTTTTGGGTCCATATAAGGTAACCGAGCTTATCAAAGGTAATAAGTACAGACTAAAGAACTTAGTAACAGGAGAGTATATAAATGAACATTTAGACCACATGAAGTTAGCTAAAATGACTGTTGACGAGACTGATGAGGAAGATGACAATGAACTTACCCAGACAAATACTCTTACTCGGACACCACCATCTGTGGTTGACAGACCACTTGATATTCAGCAACCCCATACTAGCACTTATAATCTTAGATCTAGACCTCTCGTTTCAACCGTGCACTCACCACATGTCCATTGGCTAGATGTTAACGAGGATATCTCTCAAGAAGATAGTTTGTCACATGAAGTTTCATCTGTTCTGGACCTTCAGTCAGAGCCAGAGTTGTATAGTGCTCTGGATGAGCTAGGTGTAGATATCCGCAGAATTTATAATTGAGTGCACGCTGCAGTTATTCTGTTTGTTTTGAAAAAAAAAATCATTATCTAATCTTAAAATTCATTTGTGGTTGTTCGGTCAGAACTTTGTAATAATTGTTTAATTTTGTATGGTTTTCAAGCACATGCCAGGACACATGTTAATAATTTTGTTTAGGCAATACCTTGAGTTGTATTGTTCATATCTGTTCAGTAGACATCCACATGTTCTTAATACTCTGGTTTAATCAAAGCATTGTTACCATAATTTTCACCTATTATGATGAATTTTTTTTTGGTGCATATGCCGAGTTGTTAGTATTACGCACACCTGATCTTTCAATGTTTTATTATGCAAATTTCACATGTAAGCCATTATTGAATGCCACCGAGGTCCTTTCAGTATCATTGTAACTATATAGCTAGCCAGAGCTTGTCGACAAGGGACGTCGACTTGGTAGCGTGTCCGAGCGGTGTTATACTCAAATTTTAATTATACTTAAATCTTAAAATTTAATTATACTTATTAATATTTAATTATACTTAAATCTTAAAATTATACTTAAAATATACTTAAATAAAATTTAATTATACTCAAATTTTAATTATACTTAAATTTATACTCAAATATACTCAAATACATACTTGTCAGGCATGCTGACGGGAAACGCTGGCGGGTAGTACCGGCTCCGACACTGCTGCTGAAAATTCGTGTGAATTTCGTCTCCACTCAACGTTGCATGGCCTAACTGCTGCCTAGCACGAGTTAAGTGCATGGAGACTTAATATGCCATAACTCACAGTGAACCTCAACAGTAATCAACCAAAATTAACCAATTTTCGCCTGCCTTTCTACGACCCTTCTGCCAAGTGTTCCCTATACGCTAGGCATCCCTACTATAATTCACCAAGTATCTACCTTTAGAAATGCTACCAAGAATCTATTCGCCGAAAACATGCCCAAACATAACAACAAGCAAGGTAGGGGTGCCTCTCGCTCTGGTTCCATTACTCCTAGAGATTTGAATGAAACACTGGCAACGCTGCAACCCTCGCCTATGTTGGTAAACACAGCATCCGCTCCCCCTCCTCACTCCCCCCCTTCAACTCACCTCGAATCTCTAGCTGTAGAATTCACTCAATCTATGGCTCCCTGTCTAAACTTCAAACCTCTCCGAAGTAATCCATGGCTCCAGAAACTGCACAACCTTGTGAAAATGCAATCAGAAGCTATTTCGGCCCTCCAAGCCACAGTCACCCGACAACAACATACCATAGACCGCCTCCTTGAATCGTCGACGAACAACAACCAAGAAATTCTCAACATACAAACTGTTGCAAGTGGTGCAATGGATCAAATACGTAAGATTCAGGCCGAAGAAACCCTCTCAGCTCAAAGTGACCTCCTTCAAAAGCTGGAAAAACAGATCAATCTCCTTCAGATTCACCAGGCGGCTTCTGAAGATGACCAAGAGCAACAACAACTTCATGACTCCCTGATAATTAGCTCTACTGATCTACCTGATGAACAAGAAGGTGAGGATTGCTGTAACATAGCCAACACCCTAATTAATTCAAAGATCAGTGTCAATGTTCAAATCAAATCGGCTATTAGGATAGATAAAAACAATCCCCGTAACAGTAGGAGAATGCTCATCAAACTTGCAAATCCCTCTGCGAAGTTTGACCTCATACAATTAGCTGCTAAGCAAAAAACCAACCTCTATATAAATGAGTGTCTTACAAAGCAGCGTGGATCCCTCCTCTACAGGCTGCGCCAAATTCGCAAACAAAAACCTGGTCTTATCAAGCAGTGTTACTCTAGGAATGGTACGATTTTTGCGAAGAAGGAAAGTACAGGAAAAAGATATGAAATAAAATGTGACCAACAACTCCTGGCCTTCTTAAGTGATTGTGGTATATCTGAAAACCTGAACCCGACCAATGCCAGTACTTAAAATAACTCTTTCAGTGCCTGAGCCTAACCTAACTTAATCTAACTTTGTCTAAGGTGCTGTCTCTGCCTTACCATTTACCTAATGTTCTCTCATTCATATAATTTCCTAAATAATCCATCAAGTCTCCATGCACTTATGCAAGCATCTACCTCAGTTTCATTGTAAAATTTTACTCTTAAATCTAATCTTACCCTATTCCATTTATATTTTAAATTTATTTGTATTGATCTATGTCATTTATTGAAATCAATTATTGATCTCATTTTTGTTCTTTTAATTAAGTTCATACTAATTATAAGTTAAAACTAAGCTTAATAAAATTTATTATCTTTAAGATTATTTTACTTTTCAATTATCATTCGTCATATTTTTTTATATATTCATCTTGACAGTCTCTACTGATTTTTTGTTCTCTCCACCAAACTTGTGTATCCTCCATGGCTATCTAGTGACCTTAATTCTACCTCTAATTGTTTCAATTCTTTTGTTTACTTGCATTTATTGTTGTGTTTTGCCATAATTATTCTCTTATTTAGCAGACTCAATACTTTGTAAGCTCCTATTGTATTGTTATATTATTATATTGTTGTGTTTTGCTATAATTACTTTCTATTTTACAGCAGATTTGTTTTCATCTGTTCCTGTAATTGCTTATCTTATTGTATCGTGACATTCTTATCTATATTGATATATATTATCTATCTATTGTTACTTACAGTGTACCTGAGAGTACTTGTAAGCAATCTACCTCATTTTTCATTTTTGCTCAATTTGTTTTTGTATTGCTTAGTCTTGTTTATATTTTTGTTTTGTATATCTATATCTTGTGTTTTGTATAGTCCATGTTTATATGTTTTTTCTTTAATCTCATTTATTACCTAGGTTGCCTAGCCTAGCCATACTCCCTTACTCCATTGTACCCCTGTAAGCCCCTTTTGTGTTTGTTTTGTACAGTATTGTGTACATTTTTTTCCCCTATTTTATAGCTTATTTCTACCTTGTAATTTGCCTTTCTTTCCTTGTTTTTCCTGCAATCAGCTTTTTTTATGCAGTCAAGTATAGACCCAGAACTTAACCTCTTATCCACTATCTATGACAATAATCACTTTAATGATCTAAATTGCAGATATTTTGCAGCACATGATGTAAACAATGTATTAACTCATAATCACAATATCTCTGTAATCAATTTGAACGTTAGATCCCTAGGTAAACACTTCGATGATGTTAGTGCCTTGATTGAAGCTATTGACAACAAATTCTCTTTTATTATACTTACTGAAACATGGTTGAAAGAGGATACTACTCAACTCTTTAACATGCCTAACTGCTCAGCAATTCACAACTGTCGTCAACTTCAGAGAGTTGGTGGCACTGCTCTTTACTACCCCCAAGAACTAACATGCTTAAAAGAAATTAGAACTAGAGACTGCTATGGGGAGTATATCTTCGCTAGCTTCAGAGTCAAGGGTGCCGAGTCTGTCCTGTCTGTGGGTGCAGTTTATAGAATTCCTAACACTGATGTGTCCGAATTCAACTTAAACCTTAGAAATCTAATACTTGATAACAGACTGAACAAAAACAACCTAATTATAACAGGGGACTTTAATATTGACCTCTGCGAGCTAGAACACCCTACTGCTGTTAGCTTCCTCAACTGTATGAATTCCTGCTTCCTCATACCCTTAATCACTAGACCTACTAGAATCACTGATAGCACTGCCACGACTCTAGATCACATCTGGACAAACATAACCTCTCCGCTTACTTCAGGTATAATCACCGATAGCACTACAGACCATTACCCCACATTTCTCTTAACTAACATTAGCAAACCACCTCTTGAGTCAAGAGAGATACGTTTTAGACTACACAATGAAACTGCTATAGACAATTTTATAACTGCTACTGATAATGTCAACTGGGAGTCCGAGTTAGGTAACATAGAGGACATCAACCTAGCAGTTCAATCTTTTCTTCAAAAAACTCTTAGCCTTTATAATACCCACTGTCCTATGCTTACAAAACAAGTCACAACCAAAAGGCTTAACAATCCCTGGCTTACAAAGGGAATACTTAAATCTATTAATAAAAAACATGACCTTGAGAAGAAGTATAGATTAGGAATTGTCTCCAAAGAATTCTCAAAGAATTCCTCATTATTGCTATCTAAGATAATTAGACGAGCCAAAACTAAATACTAGGAAGATAAATTTACCCAAATAAAGAGCAACATTAAACAAACTTGGAGAACAATTTCACAAATATTGGGATCAAAGAAGTCTTTAAATAACAAACCGACTCTCCTGTCTAATAACGATGGTCAGCTTTCAGCCTCTGATTCTGCTATTGAGTTCAATAGGTTCTTCTCTTCCATTGGTTCATCCCTTGCTAATGATATTCCATCTTCCAGTACAGACATTAAGGACTATCTTACAGGTAACTATTATTATAGACTGTGGGTTGGTTGGTGTTGTCGTCGTTGATCCTTCTCTATGGACAACCCAACCCACAACTCGGCAGAGTGCTTATACTAGGAGATCACCCTTGGCGCTTCTGGCTCTTGGAGAGGGGCTCAACGTCACACGTTTAGGGGATGCGGCTCCAACACTTAGCCTCGTTGTCACATGCACACACCCACTCGAGCCGCTGTGACTCCCCACTCTCTCCTTATGAGATATGATCTCCTCAATCCCCTATGACTTACTAGTATTACCTCCTACCCTGTCCACGGCAGTGGTTCTTGGTTCTTTCTCTCTCTCTCTCCTTCTTTACTACCTCCTGGGAAGCCTCACTAGGACAAGGGCAAACACCAGCAAATTGTGACACATTTACTGGACAAAGCACATACACGATACATACACACATATAATAATAATGAATCCTATACTCTATAATATCACAATCAGGTTGCACTCCAACACCATCAGAACTCTATTATCAGCTTATCAAGTGGTATCCTATCTCCTGGTTCACCACCTGATACTATCAACCTCCTCAAGTTGATCAAGCCTACATACCCTGTTGCACCATCAGCAAGATAACATATATATAGAAAATCAGCATTTGAATGCAATAACATATACCAGTATAAATGTTCATTGATACTTCAGTATAAAAAACTCCTTGACATAAGAATGCCAACAGTCACTCACCTCTCACTGCGTCTTGCACGCTAATGACAACCAAACACTATCAACTCCCTATAAGTAATCCACCAGAACTTCCCCTTCCACCTCTGGAAGTTCACTACCCTAATATCCTTAGGTTCTTCCGGGCTTCACTACCAGGATCCTCTGCAGCTCCTCCAGGCTGCTATCATGAAGTTTCCTTGAGCAACTACGGTGCTTCACCCTTCTGCTAGGGTCCTCCACAGCTCTCTTGGCTGCTACACCATGAAGTTTCCCCGAGCAACTATGGTGCTTCTCCACCTCTACAGAAGCACGTGACACTCCTCTTCACTGCTGCTTCTCCTCACAGCTCGAGGTCCTCTGCTCCACTACCTTGGAGTCTCATCAGCTGGCTTCGAAGTTCTCAGCAACTTCTTCCCCAAAAGACAAACCTGCAACCCATCGACACTCCAATAAAATGTTCCCCTTTAACACATAAACAAAAATAACCACATAATATGCTTGCCTCAAACCTCTATCTGTTCTCTACATACAGTGAGAGTGGACTCCCCCGTTTTGGGCGGGTCCATACTCCACCTCGCCTGGCGGCGGTCCTCACTCGCTGGGAGGGTCTTCCTCCGTCAAGAGCCAGGCTCCCTCAGTCGTCCGCCAGCGCTCAGAGGGGGCGGACGTCGCTCCGTGCTCCTCCCTCTTCACTCTCCTATTTCAGGCTTTCTGCCTTATTAAAACATGTCTAACTTATAAATAAACATTGCTACCATCGCTGGGCACACGACCAACTACAAGTGATCACTATGAACTGGCGTATATCGTGCTTACCACAGATTAACTGATCGAGGGCGCTTTTCCTCTGACGGCGTCTGGTCAGGGCGCTCCACACAGCCCACGAAAATGCCTCTGAGTAGCTTATTAAACTCTGCTCGTCGACCAGGACTTGATACCACAACGTTCCCAGCTCGGTTCCACAGCTGGCACGTCTACACACTTCTCTTCTCTTCGAGATATATCACTAGGGGTTCCCTTCTGGCGGGAGCTCAAATGGAGCGCGGCTTCCCCCTGCGATGTCTGGCACTCAAGTGAGGTCAAGGTCCTCCGGAAGCGTGCCTCACGCCTCCAGCAAAATGTCCACATCTCCTCGCCAGTCATTTATCTGTTTTCTTCTTCATTGCCCATGATCTCAAACTGTTATACATATCCAAGCAACTATTTTACATATGCGTTATCACTTCAATATTCGCTAGACCTTCTAATCAGGTCAGGCTTGACGAATAACTCTCAAGGAGGGAGACTCGTTTCTCCTGTAGGCTGAGATCATAACACTCCCCTCCCCTTATTTTTGAGAGTTATTCTAGTGGCTAGGCTCGAGATAACGCATCAGCCACTACATTGTCTAGCCCTCTTATGTGCGTTATCACCAGGTCATACTCTTGGAGCGATAAAAACCATCTGGTTAATCTCTGGTTTGCATGCTTCATTTTCTTCAGGAAAACTAGGGGATTATGGTCTGTATACACCGTCACTGGGTGTCCCCCCCCACTCACATACACTTCAAAATGTTTCAATGCCATCACCAGGGCCAAAGTCTCTTTCTCAACTGTACTGTACGACCTCTGGTGCTTAACGAACTTCTTCGAGAAGAAGGACACGGGGCGGTAAATTCCATCATTCTGCTGCGTCAGTACAGCTCCGGCCCCTATATCACTGGCATCTACAAATAACGTAAACGGCGCTTCAAAATCTGGCGACACTAGTACAGGTGCCTCAGTCAACAGTCTTTTGGTCTTCTCAAACGCTTCTTGTGCTGTTCCATTCCACTCCCACTTCTTGCTCTTTGATAGCAAACTCGTCATAGGAGCGGCTACGGTGGAGAAATTTTCACAGAACTTCCGGTAATACCCAATCATACCGAGGTATCTCAACAATTCTTTCTTACTCCTGGGCACCGGGAAGTTGTCAATGGCCTCCACCTTTGTTCTTACCGGAGCAACCTCGCCTTGCCCTACTATATATCCAAGGTACTCCAGGCGGGCTCTCCCGAACTCGCTTTTTGCCAAGTTGATCGTCATGTTGGCCTTCTCCAACCGATCGAACAAATCTAAAAGTCGATCCACGTGATCCTTCCAGGAATCAGCGAACACCACAATATCATCGATGTACACTGCACATCCAGTCGCGCCTTGTAATACCTGATTCATTACTCGTTGAAAACAACTACCACTATTCTTCATTCCGAACGGCACCACTTTATATTGGTACAAGCCGTCGGGTGTCACGAACGCTGAGATCCTCTTGGCCTCCTCAGACAGGGGAATCTGGTAGTATCCCTTCAACAGGTCTATCTTCGAGACATACCGTGCACTCCCAATCCGATCTATGCAATCGTCAATGCGCGGTATCGGAAACGAGTCAGCGACCGTGAGTGCATTCACTTTCCTATAATCGGTACAGAACCGGTACGTGCCGTCACTCTTCTTCACGAGGAGGCATGGCGAACTCCAGTCACTGTCGCTAACCTCTGCCAAGTCGTTATCTAGCAGATACTTCACTTCTGCTCTCATTGCCGCTGCTTTCTCCGGGTTAACTCTGTAAGGGTGCTGCTTGATGGGCTCAGCACTCCCTACATTCACTTCGTGCACCGTTCCGCGGTGTCTTCTAGGCACGTCCGTGAATAACGACTTATTCCTTCGTAGGATCTCCACTAGCTCCTGTCGTTGGTCATCCTCCAAATGACCCAGACGCTCACCTATCTTGGCCAGGCTTTCTGTATTTGATATCTTCGCGCCATCGGCCTTCTCTAACTTACAGTTCTCCTCTTCTATCCCTTTTCCGTCTCCTCCACACAGCACCGTCGCCTGCAATGGGGTTTCCATCGGTGTTTCATCGCCTAGAGGCTTATCTCTGTCATAGTACCTCTTTATCATGTTCACGTGGCAAACCTGTGACTTCCTCGGACGATCTGGCATGTGGATTACATAATTCATATCCCCTAATGCCTTCTGGATGGTATATGGTCCACAAAATCTCGACTCGTATATACTTCCTTTTACCGGTAGCAGGACTAACACCTGATCTCCTTCTTGAAATTTCCTGCCCTTCGCCTTCCTGTCGTGGTACCTTACCATCTCTGCCTGGGATGTCCTCAAATTTTCCTTGGCCAAATCTCTGGCCCTAGAGAGTCGCTCTCTAAAAGTCTTCACATATTTTCCCACGTCCACCTTAGGCCTATCCACGGTGAGCTGCTCCTTCAGCGCGCCCACTGGGCTCCTCACGGAGTGTCCGTACACCAGTTGAAATGGGGTGAATCCGAGTGATTCTACTACCGCATCCCTGATGGCGAACAACACGGATGGTAATGCCTCGTCCCAACTACTCCCTTCCTCAGCGCAGTATATCCTCAACAAGCTCTTTAGCGTTCCATGGAAACGCTCCAATGCTCCCTGCGACTGAGGGTGATACGGTGACGAGCGCACTTGCTCTACTCTCCATCCTTTCACAGTTTCCCTAAACAACTTCGACTGGAAGACACTCCCCTGGTCCGTCTGGATAACCTTGGGCATTCCTACCCACGCAATGTAGTTCTGTAGTCTATCCAGAACGGCTCTCGACGTCACTCTTCTCAGGGGGATTGCTTCAGGGAAACGGGTGGCCGTGCACATTATGGTCAGTAAGTACTCGTGGCCTTTTCTGGTCCTCGGCAACGGACCTACACAGTCTATCAAGACTCTCTCAAAAGGCTCTCCAAATGCCGGTATGGGCTTTAAGGGTGCCTTTGGTATAGCCGGAGCCGGCTTACCTGCACGTTGGCACGCCAAACATGTCCTACAATATTTCTTTACCTCCTTCCACACGTTCGGCCAGTAGAAGTGCTCCTGCACCTTATTTAAGGTCTTCTTCACCCCCAAGTGCCCTGCCATATCTACGGAGTGGGCTAGTTCTAACACAGCCGCCCTAAACTCCTTCGGCACTAACACTTGGTGCTTCTCCAACCATACCTTATCTGCGCCGGCTTTGTCCGGTCGCCATTTCCTCATTAGTACATCATCGTCCAAGTAGTAATACACGGGGGACTCCGGACATGAATTTCCCCCTTTTGCCTCCCTGATTAGATCTATAAACTCCTCTTTCTGAGCCCTAATCAGGTCCGCTCGGTTCACGCTGAACTTTTCAGGTAGGGTCATTTTCACTTCCTGTCTCCTCGAATCCTCATTCTTCTGAGCTCGATCTTCGTCGAACAGCCCAGACATGTCCATGTTGACCTCCTCCCTTGGTGGAGTCGACACTGCCCTATCATCTCCAATGTCTTCCTCGGCGGCTACGTCCGACTCTGTCACTACACAGGCCGGGTATACGATGACTTGACTGTCCTCTGCCTCATTTTCAAGGATGCTGGCTAGATCTATCTTGTCCGGCGTTCCACTTGTACCGCGGTCCTTCTGGTTCACCTCCGGCACAGCTTTTACTATCAGCTCTGGCAGCACCTTGGACCCACACAAGTCGTTCCCCAGGATCACTTGGACTCCTGGAACAGGTATGTTGGGGCACACTCCCAACATCACCTCCGCCGACAAATAATCTGACTTCAACTGGACAGCACACACGGGCATGTCACTCTTTTTTTTTTTTTTTTTTTTTTTGAGATATATACAAGAGTTGTTACATTCTTGTACAGCCACTAGTACGCGTAGCGTTTCGGGCAGGTCCTTAATCCTACGGTCCCTGGAATACGATCCCCTGCCGCGAAGAATCGTTTTTTCATCCAAGTACACATTTTACTGTTGCGTTAAACAGAGGCTACAGTTAAGGAATTGCGCCCATTAAATCCTCCCCGGCCAGGATACGAACCCATGACATAGCGCTCGCGGAACGCCAGGCGAGTGTCTTACCACTACACCACGGAGACTGCACATCTTAGACAACAACCCATGAACCTTTATCCTCCTACTGCCAGCTAACAGTCGATCATTTCTTATTAGGCCTCTCAGAATCAAGCTCTGATTGGCTCCAGTATCCCTGAGGATACTAACCTCCACCTCGGGTTGACCTTCTATGCCGACCCAACCTTTACTAATGAACGGCCTATACCGCTCGTTCATCAAATCTACCTTCTGTGGTTTGTCTTGTTGTACATCAACGTACTTCTTCCGGGGATCACATGTCGTCAGGGCCACGACTCTCTTGCCCTGCCGACAATCTCGCATCATGTGACCTGATCTGTTGCACTTGTAGCATCTCATTTGGGAGAAATCTCTCCTATACGCCCCCGAGTGGCTCTGACTCTGCCCACTCGTATTGGAGTTCCTCGGGCCAGATGTAATACTCATACTCTGTGGAGCTTCATTGGACTCTTGTCTACTCTGCACATTTTTATTTTCCTGCTTACCTCCAGCAGGCGGACTCGGCAACTTTCCTTCCTGGGGCTTAAAACTAGCTGGTCTGCTTGTCTGCCCCCCAAAACTTCTTCCTTCCCAGACTCCACTGGGTCTGCTATTTCTGCGTCTCGCCTCGCTTCTTACTCTGTTCTCTCTTAAGCTCTTGTATGCTTCAGTAATCATATCCACCATATCTGCGGCATCTTTCACCTCCTTTATCCCTGCTTCTTGGATCTTGAACTTTGTTTCGGGATGCATCATCTCCAAGAACTTCTCCATGACCATCAGTTGCTTCAGGTCAGCGTAAGATCCAACTCCAGCAGCCTCAATCCACTTCTGGAATCGTCTTTCCAGATCCCTTGCTGTCTCAGCAAACGTACATGCTCCAACTTTCACCATCTCTCTGAAACGCTTTCTATAAGCTTCTGGGGTTAACTGAAACGAGCGCAATATGCTGCTCTTTACCGTGGCATAATCCTGGCACTCTTCCAGTGACAATTGGGTGTATGCCTCCCTGGCTGCACCGGTCAATCTTAACTGGACCAGCTGGGCCCATTCCTCCTGTGGCCACTCCTTGATACTGGCTACTTTTTCAAAGTGCTCGAAAAAGCTCTCTGCCTCTTCGGGAACAAACAAGGGAATGTCCTTCTCCCTAACCCTAACATCTGGTGGGTGTGATACCTGGGTGGTGCTCTCTGGCAACCCATGTTCAATCCTTTGCTCAGCCAAGGTTCTATTCGCTTCTATCTGCATTTGTTTTGTTCTCTCTTTTTCTTTTTCGACTTGGGCTTTTTCTTTCTCCTGTTCTAACTCCAGTTCCCTTACTCTGGTTTTCTCTTTTTCTTTCTCCTGTTCCAACTCCAGTTCTCTTACTCTGGTTTTCTCTTTTTCTCTTTTTCTCCACCTCTAGTCTTGCTTTCTCTTTTTCTATTTCCAGTCTGGTTTTTTCTTTTTCCTTCTCTGCTTCATTTTTCATCTGGAGTTTTAATTTCATCTTTTCCAGCTGGAACTGTCTCTCCTTGTCCTCTCGTTGTTGCTGCATCTGGAGCTCTAACTGGAATCTCTCCAAGCTCCTATTTCGGCTACTCCTGCTACTGCGGCTACTCTTGCTGCTCCTACTCGATCCCTGGGATCTCACTTCATCCTGCCCATCATCCTCCTTTCCACTTTCAGCTCCTTTTTGGGCTCCTTGCTCTGCCGCTTCATTTTTGGCTCTTAACTGCCTCAGGATCTCATCCTTCATCCCAGCTACTTTAGATGCTTTCAACCTAAGGCCACATTTTTCTGCTATTTGTTTCAATTGATCCCTCGTGCAACCTTCCAAGTCCTCAGGCTTGCCTGACTCCACAAACGCTTGCACCTTATCCATCTTTGTCCTGTGAGTCTTCCCAAGAGAGAGAGTATACACCTGCGGTCACACAGTTTATCTCAGCAGGGGTGTACAAATCCACTCTTGGACAGGGTGTGGGTGTGTCAGTTCACTCTCCCGGAGAGGCCCCCAATTTATTATAGACTGTGGGTTGGTTGGTGTTGTCGTCGTTGATCCTTCTCTATGGACAACCCAACCCACAACTCGGCAGGGTGCTTATACTAGGAGATCACCCTTGGCGCTTCTGGCTCTTGGAGAGGGGCTCAACGTCACACGTTTAGGGGATGCGGCTCAAACACTTAGCCTCGTTGTCACATGCACACACCCACTCGAGCCGCTGTGACTCCCCACTCTCTCCTTATGAGATATGATCTCCTCAATCCCCTATGACTTACTAGTATTACCTCCTACCCTGTCCACGGCAGTGGTTCTTGGTTCTTTCTCTCTCTCTCTCCTTCTTTACTACCTCCTGGGAAGCCTCACTAGGACAAGGGCAAACACCAGCAAATTGTGACACATTTACTGGACAAAGCACATACACACATATAATAATAATGAATCCTATACTCTATAATATCACAATCAGGTTGCACTCCAACACCATCAGAACTCTATTATCAGCTTATCAAGTGGTATCCTATCTCCTGGTTCACCACCTGATACTATCAACCTCCTCAAGTTGATCAAGCCTACATACCCTGTTGCACCATCAGCAAGATAACATATATATAGAAAATCAGCATTTGAATGCAATAACATATACCAGTATAAATGTTCATTGATACTTCAGTATAAAAAACTCCTTGACATAAGAATGCCAACAGTCACTCACCTCTCACTGCGTCTTGCACGCTAATGACAACCAAACACTATCAACTCCCTATAAGTAATCCACCAGAACTTCCCCTTCCACCTCTGGAAGTTCACTACCCTAATATCCTTAGGTTCTTCCGGGCTTCACTACCAGGATCCTCTGCAGCTCCTCCAGGCTGCTATCATGAAGTTTCCTTGAGCAACTACGGTGCTTCACCCTTCTGCTAGGGTCCTCCACAGCTCTCTTGGCTGCTACACCATGAAGTTTTCCCGAGCAACTATGGTGCTTCTCCACCTCTACAGAAGCACGTGACACTCCTCTTCACTGCTGCTTCTCCTCACAGCTCGAGGTTCTCTGCTCCACTACCTTGGAGTCTCATCAGCTACTTCATCTGCTGGCTTCGAAGTTCTCAGCAACTTCTTCCCCAAAAGACAAATCTGCAACCCATCGACACTCCAATAAAATGTTCCCCTTTAACACATAAACAAAAATAACCACACAATATGCTTGCCTCAAACCTCTATCTGTTCTCTACATACAGTGAGAGTGGACTCCCCCGTTTTGGGCGGGTTCATACTCCACCTCGCCTGGCGGCGGTCCTCACTCGCTGGGAGGGTCTTCCTCCGTCAAGAGCCAGGCTCCCTCAGTCGTCCGCCAGCGCTCAGAGGGGGCGGACGTCGCTCCGTGCTCCTCCCTCTTCACTCTCCTATTTCAGGCTTTCTGCCTTATTAAAACATGTCTAACTTATAAATAAACATTGCTACCGTCGCTGGGCACATGACCAACTACAAGTGATCACTATGAACTGGCGTATATCGTGCTTACCACAGATTAACTGATCGAGGGCGCTTTTCCTCTGACGGCGTCTGGTCAGGGCGCTCCACACAGCCCACGAAAATGCCTCTGAGTAGCTTATTAAACTCTGCTCGTCGACCAGGACTTGATACCACAACGTTCCCAGCTCGGTTCCACAGCTGGCATGTCTACACACTTCTCTTCTCTTCGAGATATATCACTAGGGGTTCCCTTCTGGCGGGAGCTCAAATGGAGCGCGGCTTCCCCCTGCGATGTCTGGCACTCAAGTGAGGTCAAGGTCCTCCGGAAGCGAGCCTCACGCCTCCAGCAAAATGTCCACATCTCCTCGCCAGTCATTTATCTGTTTTCTTCTTCATTGCCCATGATCTCAAACTGTTATACATATCCAAGCAACTATTTTACATATGCGTTATCACTTCAATATTCGCTAGACCTTCTAATCAGGTCAGGCTTGACGAATAACTCTCAAGGAGGGAGACTCGTTTCTCCTGTAGGCTGAGATCATAACACTATCCACAGTCTCTGCACCTAAAACCTATTAATTCCACTGACGTCAATGAGATAATCCTTTCCCTTAAAACCAAGTCTGGTGCCCTTGAGGAGATACCAACTTTAATCTACAAAAAAGCCTCCAGATCTTTAGCCCCTGCTATTGCTTTGCTCTTCAACAAGTCACTTGAACTCCAAACCTTTCCAGATATTCTAAAAAAAGCGAGAGTAATGCCTGTCCACAAATGTGGTGATCTCACAGATGTTAACAACTACAGACCTATATCAATCCTACCAAACTTGTCAAAAATTTTTGAAAAACTAATCTATAAGCAGCTTTACTCATATCTAGCCAAACTCAATATACTTAGCCCTTGCCAATATGACTTCAGGCCCAAAAAAAGCACTAACGATGCACTTATTAGTATGCTTAACTCGATTCATACAGCTCTTGATAAAAATGAGTTCCCTGTTGGGTTATTTGTGGACCTGCGTAAAGCTTTCGATACTGTCAACCACCAAAACCTTCTTCTTAAATTACATCATTATGGTGTCAGAGGACACTCCCTACAATACCTCAAATCCTACCTTACTGACAGGCTCCAATGTGTTTCTGTGAATAATACAATTTCTCCCACCCTACCCATTAACATTGGTATTCCCCAGGGCAGCATACTTGGCCCTCTCCTCTTTCTCATCTACATTAATGACCTTCCAAATGCCTCCCAACACCTCAAACCAATTCTATTTGCTGACGACACAACCTTCATTTACTCCAGTCCTGATCCCCTTGCTCTAAATGCCACAGTAAATACTGAGCTAAATAAAGTCCATCTGTGGCTAACTGCCAACAAACTCACCCTTAACATTGACAAAACTTTCTATATTCTGTTTGGCAATAAATCCTCTAATCAAATAAATCTCAAAATAAACAATACCCAAATTTGTAACAAATTAGATGGCAAATTCCTTGGCATTCTCATTGACCACAAGCTGAATTTCCAGGGACACATTCTAAACATATAAAAAAAAAGTTTCAAAAACTGTGGGCATTCTTCCTAAGATCAGATATTATATACCACGCCCTGCCCTGGTGACTCTCTATTACTCCCTTATCTATCCATATCTCAACTATGGTATTTGTGCTTGGGGCTCTACTACCCAAAATCACTTACGTCCTCTAATTACTCAACACAAAGCTGCTATTAGGACAATATCCAATTCTGGCCCCAGACATCACTCGGTACCCCTACTCAAATCTCTGAATATGTTAGACATTAAGTCACTGCACATTCTCTCATGTGTATTATACATATATAAAACGCTAAACTATAATGCCAATCCTGATCTCAAAAGCTTCATAGAAGGTTGTAACAGAACCCATGAGCACCACACCAGAAATAAATACAGTTTTGATATTCCTAGAGTACGACTTAATCAAACCAGAAATGCTCTACAAATCAAGGGGCCCAGAATGTGGAATGACCTTCCCAACCATGGTAAAGACTGTACCTCTCTCAACCAGTTTAAGTTAAAAACGAAGCTATACCTAATAAATTCCCTGTAACCTACCTTACCCCTCTGTTGTCAACCCATGTATGTTTTTTGTTTTTGTTTTTTGTTTTTCAAATTAACGCTGTTTGAATGTAATTTTCTATAATAATTTGTAATTGTATTTGTGCTGCTTTTTCAACAATGTTCCCCCCTCTTTTACCTCTATTTTTATTTGTACTCAACACATTTTATTCTTTTTACCCATTAGTTTTAAGCTTTAGTCATTAATGTTTTTCCTGCCCGAAACGCTTTGCGTAATAGTGGCTTTAGGCATTGTATGTACTAGCTCTATCTATAAAGCCAACAAACTTTGTAAAATCTCTTTATGTATGTACCTTACCTAAATAAAAATTATTATTATTATTATTATTATTAAATTCTATGTCAGTTGGAACATAACCAATCACAGGCAAGTAGGCCTCTGACGTCATGCCAGACAGAGGAGCATCAGCCATGCTCCCAGCAGTCTCAGTATCCTCACAGATTCAGAGTAGGTGGACCTCGGCTGGCCAGTTATACACCTGTTTGCTTCACTCAATAAATATACAGAAGCGACTACTGTGTCTACATTCAACCCGAACAAGGCAAACGAATATATATATATATATATATATATATATATATATATATATATATATATATATATATATATATATATATATATATATATATATATGACAATGTCAGACCACGGAGGAAAAATGAAACAGGAATTTCCTTAAGTACTTTTGTATATTAATACATCTTCAGAAGGAGTGCTTTTACAGATCGAGTGATGGGTATAAATAGGCAGGAGAGAATGGTGAAGTGAGGTGAGGTACAAAACGTGGACATTCACCATTCTCTCCTGCCTATTTATACCCATCACTCGATCTGTAAAATCACTCCTTCTGAAGATGTATTAATATACGAAAGTACTTAAGGAAATTCCTGTTTCATTTTTCCTCCGTGGTCTGACATTGTCACATTTTTAATCACGTGTTTATTTTCGTGATATACACACATATATATATATATATATATATATATATATATATATATATATATATATATATATATATACATAAATGATGCTCGCTAGCTCGGCGCTCTCACTTCACCACGTGGGACTTATAAACAACCCGAGCAAGGGCAGGATGCTGTGAGATTAACTGTTAATTTAACCTAGAATATTTTATTCTTCCTGATGGTTGAACTCATAATCCATTCTATATATACTACACAATGGAATGACATTGTCTTTAATACAAATGTTCCAACGATGGGGAAACAATGCAATATTTTCATTAATCATGGTGTACAACCCTAGTAATATGTCACTAGGAAAGTTGATACTGTCCACAACTAGACATGTTATAAAAAGCATGATGTTTTTTAACTTGAAAGGATGGTTCATTTTCCCATTGACAGTTACTTTATTCCCAGAAACACCACTCAGAAAAGTCATTGGTGACTCACTCACTGTAACAGAGTGCTTACTTGCAATATTTCTAAGAGCTGAAGTCTTGACAATATTTATTTTGGCACCTGTATCTACGAAGACCATAGTCAAGAGCCGATACTAGAGGACCATCACTAAAAACTGTGCAATTCACTGTTTGTAACTTACGTTGCTTAGAGTGTCTGCGTCTGGTCTGGGTCAAATTCACTTGGGTTTCGTCAACAAATACACCGTGTCTTTTGTCAGTGTCCTCCTCTGTCAAGTGTTCAAATCTGTTTTGGGCAGCTACTGAATAAACAGGGAGGGGCACAAGTACTGGCTAAATTGATTGGGTTAGAAGGTTGCTTTGAGATTTCCCAGACGATGTGGTGTGAACAGTCTGAGCTCTTGGATTATTGTGACTTGTTATTGTGTAGTTGGGGTGAGTGGCGGTTTGGCCACTATATAGAGTGGCGGTTTGACTTGGCAAGTTCTTTGAATCCTTCCTTAACCCCCTTCCCCCCCAACACCCTCCCCCAATGCTTACCGGTCAGAGTCAATAGTATCAAGTCCCGAAGATAGAAATTCTCTATATATTTTGGCACATGATAATGTGTTCTCTTGTGTGTTTATATACTGTTCTTATGTTATACCTGGAGTTGTATTTTGTGATACTTAATTAGTTCGGTGTATGCTCAAGGATTTATTTACTTGTAAATGTCTTGTTCTGTGGCTGTAATATTTGAAAGAGTACTGATGGTTTACTTGCAATGTAATACAGTGCCTATCGCGGCTCGGCGCCCGTCGCCAGCTTACTGTTCTCTGGCTTGTCAGCAGGGGCAGGTGCACTTGATCTTGCTCCTGTTTGTGGCACATATTTTCGGTCTAAGGACCTTGTAAGCTTCTGGGGTGTAATGTAACCATGTTTATGTGTGATGGATCGTAACTACCGGTGTACACCATTTTTGTGGAACAGGTGGTAGGTGATATTTTTGATTGGCATATATGTGGTGGGTATCTGAGGACCTTGATTGATTATTATGTATCCTGATTGATACCGATTCCTCACCCACTAATTGATTATTGTGGCACCACCATCCTGTATCCTTGATATTGTAGCATACTAGAATTAGTGTACCATTGCACTAGAATTGGAGCCTAGTGACAGCTAGTTCATAGGGTGTGCAATTGATGTGTGCATGATAATGATTCCGAAGAGCTTTGATTGAAGCTATATTATATACTTTGTGAGTAGCAGTTGTATAGAGCTGTTTACTTATGTTACTGTGTTTTGCCTAGATATGCCCCAGTAAACCGGTAAATTTTGGTTACTTTTACTTAACCCTAGACAATAGTACTGAAGGCCAGGTGGCATTATTGAGATTTTGACCAGGTCAGTGTTTCCAGTGATGCTGTGAAGCATGAAGACACGACAGGAGTTTACCTCGTAGTTGGTAAAAGTAGGCACAGGGACTACAAACCCGGACACCGCGGTGGTCGAGGCCGAAGAAGAACCACCCCAGCAAGGCCAAGAACGATCCCAGCCACTTGAAGAGCTTGGGCCGAACGAGCCCCAGGAGGTGGACGTTCGAGCCCCGCACCTATGGGTTCCAGACATAGATCGTCACAGCCCGTTAACCCGAGGCAGGCTTCCTTCATGACCCAGCAGAAGGAAGAAGAATAATTATTAATTACAACAATTGTTATTATAATAATTATTATAATAATATAAATATTTAATAAGTATTACTATTCCTTCATTACCGTAACCACATACACTTCACATTACCGTCATTACTGTAATCACATACTCAACACAATACCTTCATTATTGTAACCACATACACTAAACACTACCATCATTACTGTAACCCCATACACTATACACTACCTTTATTACTGTAACCCCATACACTACACACTACCTTTATTACTGTAACTACACAATACCATACCTTGAGGTTACCTTGAGGTGCTTCCGGGGCTTAGCGTCCTCGCGGCCCGGTCGTCGACCAGGCCTCCTGGTTGCCAGACTGATCAACCAGGCTGTTGGACGCGGCTGCTCGCAGCCTGACGTATGAGTCACAGCCTGGTTGATCAGGTACCATCATTACTGTAACTACACAATATCATCATTACTGTACCTACATACATTACACTCAACCGTCATTGTTCTGCCCACATTCACTACACAATGCCTTCATTACAATAACCACATACACTACACACTACCTCCATTACAATAACCACATACACTACACACTACCTTCATCACAATAACCACATACACTACACACTACCTTCATTACAGTAACCACATACACTACACACTAACTTCATTACAATAACCACATACACTACACACTACCTCTATTACAATTATCACAAACTTTACTCACCTCTTAATTATTGTAACGATCTACACACTGGCTTCATCAATAAATAAACTAAGACATATATACAAATAATAATATATGTCATATATTGTTCAAGATTTGCTACCTGGAACAAAAAGTTCCAAGTAGCACGGGCTATGGTGAGCCCGTAGTGGTATATGTCATAATTTGTAGGACTACAAAAATAAATCAATAAATATAAATTTAAATTAAAAAAAATTATTCATTACATTATTCACTACACATTACTTAAACATACTAGTTAAATTTTTATGGGATTTTATTATGTTGTATTTTTCCATTTTTTTATTTTTTTTTTTTTTTTTTTTTACAAGTTTGGAGAGGAGAGGAGACTCACTGAGAGTGGGTGGCGCGGGAGGGAAGGGTCTGGACCTCCTTGCCACAGACCTTTGCCATCCAGTATGCCTGGGTTCGCTCCTTGCTGCGTCGGCGCTGGCTCTTGGTCTTTCGGAGCGCATGCCTCACGAGCTGGCGCTGGGCATCGCCAACGGTGAACACCTCATAGCGGCGGTCCATGATGGCTACTGTGGTCACAACACTGTTTATGCCAGAGGCAGCGATAGAGATTCCTCGGGGTGGGACTTGATCTTCAGATCCAAGAACACGAAGTGGTCGCTCTATCAACTGTACTAAGGCGTCCCACAAATATATGTGTGTGGCATTTATATATATACTTATAACTCTGGCTCATCAGGCTAATCTTGGTGTCTTTTTTGTCTATTATCCAATTATGTTCTTAATCTTTCTTAATTTGAGAGATGCTAAAGCTCGGAGATGAGCCTTTTGCACTTGTTTTTGTTGCTTTTATTGTTGAATATAATTAAATTTCTTGTAAGTAAATAATTATTACTAAGAAAAGTTAGGTCCAGCACTTTATGCCACGTCCACTGGCCTTGTACTGGTCGTGATATTACTGAGCTGTTTACTGTTGAGGTTAACATTCTTGGTCGAATGTGGCCTTAATGTCCAAGTAAATGATGTAACCGCTGTCATCACTCGGTTCAGCCCTGGTATGTTGGTCCACAACATTTGTATACTGTCTAGGTACACTGGGAGAACACGCTGCGGAGTTTCCGCAGGATTAAGTCATATACCAGAGGATCTGACACTACATCGAGTTCTACTTTAGATTTAGGCAAGAAGACATCCCAGGCGAACGATGGGAGGGAAATGTCCAATTTGTAGAGAGGTTGATTGGTTGGTTGGATGGTTAGTTGTATAAATGGATTGTTAACTGTCTGTCTGCTACTGCTGTTCTGGAGAACCCTCTTCTCTCATCTATGCATGTGATTCCACTTCATCCCTCCTCATACTGCTAAAGCTACCTCCCTCAAACACACAATTCTCTTTGTTCTAGCTCCACATACTCTATGCTTTTGTAATGTATCGCACACACACACCCTAAAAGCTCCCACCTCCTCCAAATGCTAATCTCTCTGACAAAATATCGAGGGGTGGAGCTTAAACTTTCTACTCCCCCTTTACTCAGAAGGGGGGCAACCCCCTCCACATAGGAGACCAGACACCATTGGCTCACATCACCAGGAGGAGGAGCCCATAACTAACACTGCTTTTATTGGACAACACTCGCCTGTACCTCACCCCAAACATGGCAGGTAAATTTGTAGACTTTTTCACATTTTTATTTCTTACAATTTTTTACCTTATCTACTATTACTATACATACTCCTCTACTCACACCCACACCTCCTCCTACCCCCTACCCCCCCCCCCCCTCCTCACAAACTCCCAGTACTCTCTCCAACTCATCAGGGACGGAGCTTATACCCTTCCTTCACTTACCTGACGACGTAGACCCTGCGCTAATTTACTACCTGGCAACTGGTGGAACTCCTCTTGCGCCAGGTGCCACGTGCTCTGTAGTTACCAACCACTAAGCGACCCTTCTTTTCGTGCAATGGAACAATATCTGCCTTCTTTCATAAGGAGAGCAAAATTCCTTGAGCTAGGCAGAGTTGGAAGAGGCATGTGAGAGGTGTAGCCAACAGGTCAGCACAGCTGAGTAGTAGTCTTGGACTGACCTAATCTGGCCCCACAGCTTTGCCTGTGTCTAGCGTTTTAAGAAGATGGATAACTTCAGCCTGCTGTATAATCACTTCAATCATCTTAGTCACAGTGCATGTATCAAGATGTGGAGGCTGAAGTTCAGGATCAGGGACTTACATCTTGGCAGCAAAGTGGGTTGCCATTAGATCAGCCTTCTCCTGATTGCTGGTTGCAACAGTTCCATCCTCCCAGTTTAAAGGCAGGATTGTGTGCTCAGATGAATATGCCTGCCGATATTTGTACCGATCTTTACATAACTCTTTCACCAGTATACGACTGATGAAGCCTATTGGGCTCTATCATATCTACCTTTGAAACTGTGTATGGAGTCAGCTCCACCACATCACTTCCTAGTGCATTCCATTTACTAACTACTCTGACACTGCAAAAAAAATTTTAATGTCTCTGTGGCTCATTTGGGTACTAGGTTTCCACCTGTGTCCCCATGTTCATGTTCCACCCGGGCTGAAGAGTTTGTTTTTGTCCACCCTGTCAATCCCCCTGAGAATTTTGAAGGTGGTTATTATGTCTCCCCTTACTCTTCTGTTTTCCAGGGACGTGAGGTTCAGCTCCTTCAGCCTTTCCTCGTAGCTCATATCTCTCACTTCTAGGACAAGTCTGGTTGCATACCTCTGAATCTTCTCTAACTTTGTCTAGTGTTTAACTAGATATGGACTCAAGGCAGGAGCTGCATATTCCAGGATTGGTTTGACATAAGTGGTATACAGGGTCCTGAACGATTCCTTACACAAGTTTCTAAAGGCAGTTCTTATGTTGACCAACCTAGCATATGCCACTGATGATATCCTTTTGATGTGGGCCTCTGGGGACAGGTTCGGTGTGATATCAATCCCCAGATCTTTCTCTCTATTTGACTCTTGCAGTATTTCACCTCCCAGATGGTACCTTGTGTTCAGCCTTCTGCTCCCTTCGCCTAACTTCGTTACTTTACACTTTCCTAAGTTAAACTTTAGCAGCCATTTTCTAGACCATTCCTCCAGTTTGTCCAGGTCATCGTGTAGTCTCTGTCTATCTTCATCTGTCTTGATTCTTCTCATAATTTTAGCATCATCAGCAAACATTGAAAGGAATGAGTCTATACCCTCTGGAAGATTATTCAGGAAAGAAGATCATTCATTCTTTCCCCAGGAAGAAGATGTGTGTTTGTGTGTGTGTGTGTGTGTGTGTACTCACCTATTTATACTCACCTAGGTTGAGCTTTGGCTCTTTGGTCCCTCCTCGTAACTGTCAATCAACTGGGGTACAGATTCCTGAGCCTACTGGGCTCTGTCATATCTACATTTGAAACTGTGTATGGAGTTAGCCTCCACCACATCACTGCCTAATGCATTCCATCTGTTAACTACTCTGACACTGAAAAAGTTCTTTCTAACGTCCCTGTGGCTCATGTGGGTACTCAGTTTCCACCTGTGTCCCCTTGTTCGCGTACCACCAGTGTTGAATAGTTTATCCTTGTCTACCCAGTCGATTCCCCTGAGGATTTTGTAGGTAGTGACCATGTCTCCCCCTTACTCTTCTGTCTTCCAGTGTCGTAAGGTGCATTTCCCGCAGCCTTTCCTCGTAACTCATGCCTCTTATCTGGGAATAGTCTAATGGTATACCTTTGAACTTTTTCCAGCTTCGTCTTGTGCTTGACAAGGTACGGGCTCCATGCTAGGGCTGCATACTCCAGGATTGGTCTTACATATGTGGTATACAAGATTATGAATGATTCCTTACACAGGTTCCTGAACGCTGTTCTGATGTTAGCCAGCCTCGCATATGCCGCAGACATAATTCTTTTTATGTGGGCTTCTGGAGACAGGTTTGGTATGATATCAACTCTTAGATCTTTCTCTCTGTCCGTTTCATTAAGAACTTCATCTCCTATTCTGTATCCTGTGTCTGGCCTCCTGTTTCCACTGCCTAGTTTCATTACTTTGCATTTACTTGGGTTGAACTTCAACAGCCATTTGTTGGGCCATTCACTGAGTCTGCCTAGGTCATCTTTTAGCCTCCTACTATCATTCTCTATTTCAATCCTCCTCATAATTTTTGCATAAGCAAACATTGAGAGAACAGAGTCTATACCCTCTGGGAGATCATTTACATATATCAGAAACAGTATAGGTCCAAGGGCTGACCCCTGCGGGACTTCACTTGTAACGTCTCGCCAATCTGAGACCTCGCCCCTCATATTGACTAGTTGGCTCCTGTTGCATAGGTACTCCTTTATCCTATGGAGTACCTTCCCTTTCACTCCAGCCTGCATCTCCAGCTTTTTCACTAGCCTCTTGTGTGGTACTGTATCAAAGGCTTTCTGGAAATCCAAAAATATGCAGTCTTCCCACCCTTCTCTTTCTTGCCTGATTTTTGTTACCTGGTCGTAGAATTCAAGTAACCCTGTGAGGCAGGACTTGCCATCCCTGACCCCATGTTGATGTCGTGTTACAAAGCTCTTTCGCTCCAGGTGCTCCACTAGCTTTCTTCGCACAATCTTCTCCATCAGCTTGCATGGTATGCAGGTTAGGGACACTGGCCTGTAGTTCAATGCCTCCTGTCTATCCTCTTTCTTGTATATCGAGGTTACGTTAGCTGCTTTCCAAATTTCTGGCAGTTCCCCAGTTGCCAGTGATTTGTTATACACTATGGAGAGTGGCACAGTTCTTCCGCACCTTCCTTTAGTATCCAAGAGGAGATTCCATCTGGGCCTATAGCCTTTGTCACAATCACTGCCCCTCCCACTCACTCCCTGGTCTACTGCCCCTCCCACTCACCCCCTGGTCTACTGCCCCTCCCAGTCACCCTCTGGTCTACTGCCCCTCTCACTCACCCCCTGGTCTACTGCCCCTCCCACTCACCCCCTGGTCTACTGCCCCTCCCATTCACCCCCTGGTCTACTGCCCCTCCCACTCACCCTCTGGTCTACTGCCCCTCCCACTCACCCCCTGGTATACTGCCCCTCCCACTCACCCCCTGGTCTACTGTCCCTCCCATTCACCCTCTGGTCTACTGCCCCTCCCACTCACCCCCTGGTCTACTGCCCCTTCCACTCACCCCCTGGTCTACTGCCCCTCCCACTCACCCTCTGGTCTACTGCCCCTCCCACTCACCCCCTGGTCTACTGCCCCTCCCACTCACCCTCTGGTCTACTGCCCCTCCCACTCACCCCCTGGTCTACTGCCCCTCCCACTCACCCTCTGGTATACTGCCCCTCCCACTCACCCCCTGGTCTACTGTCCCTCCCACTCACCCCCTGGTCTACTGCCCCTCCCACTCACCCTCTGGTCTACTGCCCCTCCCACTCACCCTCTGGTATACTGTCCCTCCCACTCACCCCCTGGTCTACTGCCCCTCCCACTCACCCTCTGGTCTACTGCCCCTCCCACTCACCCCTGGTCTACTGCCCCTCCCACTCACCCTCTGGTCTACTGCCCCTCCCACTCACCCCCTGGTCTACTGCCCCTCCCACTCACCCTCTGGTCTACTGCCCCTCCCACTCACCCTCTGGTCTACTGCCCCTCCCACTCACCCTCTGGTCTACTGCCCCTCCCACTCACCCCTCTGGTCTACTGCCCCTCCCACTCACCCCTCTGGTCTACTGCCCCTCCCACTCACCCTCTGGTCTACTGCCCCTCCCACTCACCCCCTGGTCTACTGCCCCTCCCACTCACCCCCTGGTCTACTGCCCCTCCCACTCACCCCCTGGTCTACTGCCCCTCCCACTCACCCCCTGGTCTACTGCCCCTCCCACTCACCCCCTGGTCTACTGCCCCTCCCACTCACCCCCTGGTCTACTGCCCCTCCCACTCACCCCCTGGTCTACTGCCCCTCCCACTCACCCCCTGGTCTACTGCCCCTCCCACTCACCCCCTGGTCTACTGCCCCTCCCACTCACCCCCTGGTCTACTGCCCCTCCCACTCACCCCTCTGGTCTACTGCCCCTCCCACTCACCCCCTGGTCTACTGCCCCTCCCACTCACCCCTCTGGTCTACTGCCCCTCCCATCACCCCCTGGTCTACTGCCCCTGCCACTTCACCCCCTGGTCTACTGCTGCCCTCCCATCTCACCCCTCTGGTCTACTGTCCCCTTCCACTCACCCTCTGGTCTACTGGCCCCTCTCACTCACCCTCTGGTCTACTGCCCCTCTCCACTTCACCCCCTGGTCCTACTGCCCCCTCCCACTCACCTCTGGTCTACGCTGCCTCTCCCACTCAACCCCCTGGTCGACTGGCACCTCCCACTCACCCGTTCTGGTCTACTGCCCCTCCCACTCACCCCCTGGTCTACTGCTCCCTCCCACTCACCCCCTGGTCTAACTGCCCTCCATCACCCTATGTCTACGCCCTCCCACTCACCCTCTGGTCTACTGATCCCTCCCACTCCTCTCCCTGGTCTACTGCCCCTCCCATTCACCCCTCTTGGTCTACTGTCCCCCTTCACACTACACCCCCTGGTCTACTGCCCCTCTCACTCCCCCCCTGGTCTACTGCCCCTCCCACTCACCCTCTGGTCTACTGCCCTCCCACTCACCCTCTGGTCTACTGCCCCTTCCACTCACCCTCTGGTCTACTGCCCCTCCCACTCACCCCCTGGTCTACTGCCCCTCCCACTCACCCTCTGGTCTACTGCCCTCTCCCACTCACCCCCTGGTCTACTGTCCCTCCCACTCACACCTTCTGGTCTACTGCCCCTCCCACTCACCCCCTGGTCTACTGCTCCTCCCACTCACCCCCTGGTCTACTGCCCCTCCCATTCACCCCCTGGTCTACTGCCCCTCCCACTCACCCCCTGGTCTACTGCCCCTCCCATTCACCCCCTGGTCTACTGTCCCCCTCACTCACCCCCTGGTCTACTGCCCCTCTCACCCCCCCCCTGGTCTACTGTCCCTCCCACTCACACCCTGGTCTACTGTCCCCTCTCACTCACCCCCTGGTCTACTGCCCCTCCCACTCACCCCCTGGTCTACTGTCCCTTTTTCATTTAAATTGGAGAAATTGGAGTGAAAGGGGGAGGGTTGGTGGGGGGTGGGTGCCCTAGGTGGGTACTTAGTAGGGGGCTGTCAGAGGATGGGGTAGGTAGGGTGTCTGTTGGGTAGAATGTGGGGGTGGTGCTCCACT